>NC_041381.1:491078460-491094671 GCF_002162155.2 Triticum dicoccoides | reverse complement strand
GGGGTCGGGGCGGAGCGCGCCGGTCGGAGGGCACGGTCCGGCGAGGCAGCGGACGTCCAGGCGGCGAGGGCGCACCGCGGGTCGCGGCGGCGGCGGGACGGGCCGAGCGGGCCGGCCTCGGGCTCGGCGGGCCCGCGTGGGGCTGGCGCGATGGAGACGACGGCGGCGACAGGTGGCGGCGTAGGAGTCGTCGGTCGGCAGCGGCGGACGTGTCCGGCTGCGGCCGGACGTGTCCGGTGGCGACGGGGAGGATGAAGCTAGGGTTAGGGGGGATTCATCCGTGAATTTCGGGGGAGAGGGCATATTTATAGATTCTGGGAGCTAGGATAGTCCAAATGAGGAGCGGTTTTCGGCCACGCGATCGTGATCGAACGACCGAGAGCATGGAGGGGGTTAGGATGGGTTTTGGGCCACTTTGGAGGGGTGTTGGGCTGCAAGGCAAAAGAGGCTTTTGCGGTTACCCGGTTAACTGTTGGAGTATCAAAGGACCTCCAAATGGCACGAAACTTGACAGGCGGTCTACCGGTGCTATACCAAGGCCGCTTGGCAAACCTAGGGCCATTCCGAGAAAGTTTAATACCCGCACACGAAAAGAGGCAGAAACGGGCGTCGGGTGACATAGGAGTGCCGGATTGCAAAACGAACAACGGGGAAAATGCTCGGATGCATGAGACGAACACGTATGCAAAATGAAATTCACATGATGACATGCAACACGCAAGCAAATGACATGGCAACGATGGCGAATAACTGGTAGACACCTGGCGCAACGAATCCGGGGCGTTACAACACATAAGGAAGACAATTAAAAGAGCACCCCATGCAACAAATTTGTCACACAACTTTTACCATACGTGCATGCTATGAGACTTGCCAAACTTAACACAAGTATTACTCAATTTCATAATTACCCAACTAGCATGACTCTAACATTACCTATTCTGGAAGTCATGTTACTTGAACATGATGAACCTACGAACTATGAAGAAGCTATGATGAGCCCAGATTCCGACAGATGGCTTGAGGCCATGAAATCTTAGATATGATCCATGTATGAGAACAAAGTGTGGACTTTGGTGGACTTGCCGATGCTCGGCAAGCCATTGAGAATAAATGGATCTTCAAGAGGAAGGCGGATGCCGATGTTAGTGTTACTATATACAAAGCTCGACTAGTCGCAAAAAGGTTTTCGACAAGTTGAAGGTGTTGACTACAATGAGATTTTCTCAACCGTAGCGATGCTTAAGTCCGTCCGAATCATGTTAGCAATTGCCGCATTTTATGATTATGAAATCTAGCAAATGGACGTCAAAACTGCATTGCTTAATGGATTTCTTAAAGAAGAGTTGTATATGATGCAACCAGAAGGTTTTGTCAATCCTAAAGGTGCTAACAAAGTGTGCAAGCTCTAGGGATCCATCTATGGACTGGTGCAAGCATCTCGGAGTTGGAATATACACTTTGATGAGGTGATCAAAGCATATGGTTTTATACAGACGTTCGGAGAAGCTTGTATTTACAAGAAAGTGAGTGGGAGCTCTGTAGCATCTCTAATATTATATGTGGATGACATATTGTTGACTGGAAATGATATATAATTTCTGGATAGCGTAAACTTGAATAAAAATTTCAATGAAAGACCTCGGTGAAGCTGCTTATGTATTGGGCATCAAGATCTATAGAGATAGAACGAGACGCTTAATAGGACTTTCACAAAGCACACACATTGACAAGATTTTGAAGAAGTTCAAAATGGACCAGTCAAAGAAGGAGTTCTAGCATGTATTGTAAAGTGTGAAGTTGAGTAAGACTCAAAGCCCGACCATGGTAGAAGATAGAGAGAGAATGAAAGTCATTCCCTATGCATCAGCCATAGGTTCTATAAAGTATGTCATGTTGTGTACCAAACCTGTTATATGCCTTGCCATGAGTTTGGCAAGGGGGTACAATAGTGATCCAGGAGTAGATCACTGGACATCGTTCAAAATTATCCTTAGTTACCTAAGAGGACTAAGGAAATGTTTCTCGGTTATGGAGGTGATAAAGAGTTCGTCGTAAACAGTTAAGTCGATGCAAGCTTTGACACTGATCTAGATGACTCTAAGTCTCAATCTTGATACATATTGAACGTGGGAGCAATTAGTTAGAGTAGCTCCATGAAGATCATTGTAGACATAGAAAATTGCAAAATACATACGGATCTGAATGTAGGAGAACCGTTGACTAAACTTCTCTCACAAGCAAAACATGATCACACCTTAGTACTCTTTGGGTGTTAATCACATAGCGATGTGAACTAGATTACTGACTCTAGTAATCCCTTTGGGTGTTGGTCGCATGGCGATATGAACTATGGGTGTTAATCACATAAAGATGTGATCTATTAGTGTTAAATCACATGGCGATGTGAATCTAGATTATTGACTCTAGTGCAACCGGGAGACTGAAGGAAATATGCCCTAGAGGCAATAATAAAGTTGTTATTTTATATTTCCTTATTTCATGATAAATGTTTATTATTCATGTTATAATTGTATTAACCAGAAACTTAATACATGTGTGGATACACAGACAAAAACACCGTGTCCCTAGTAAGCGTCTACTAGACTAGCTTGTTAATCAAAGATGGTTAAGTTTCCTAACCATAGACATGTGTTGTCATTTGATGAATTGGATCACATTATTAGGAGAATGATGTGATGGACAAGACCCATCTGTTTACATAGCATATTGATCGTTCAGCTTTATTGCTATTGCTTTCTTCATGTCAAATACATATTCCTCCGACTATGAGATTATGCAACTCCCGGATACCGGAGGAATGCCTTGTGTGCTATCAAATGTCACAACTAACTGGGTGATTATAATGCTCTAAAGGTATCTCCGAAGGTGTTTGTTGGGTTGGCATAGACCGAGATTAGGATTTGTCACTCCGAATATCGGAGAGGTATCTCTAGGCCCTGTCGGTAATGCACATCATAAGAAGCCTTGCAAGCAAAGTGACTAATGAGTTATTTGTAGGATGATGCATTACAGAACGAGTAAAGAGACTTGCCAGTAACGAGATTGAACTAAATATGAAGATACCGGCAATCGAATCTCGGGCAAGTAACATACTGAAAGTGCAACTATCCCTAGGTGGTTTTGGAAATTCATAACAACATATAGCTCATTGAGCTAATGCTATTCCAAGACTATTATTTCAGGAAGCTCAATGAATGGCATGGCATGGATGATGAAAGTGGATCCCTCAAAATATCAAGGACAAAGGATTGGCTCAAGCTCAAAAGCTCAAGACTCTACATTTTATATTTCAGTGATCCAAGATCACATTGAGTCTATAGGAAAATCCAATACTATCAAGGAGGGATGAGGTGTTGCTTAATGAGCCTCTTACTTCATGTGCTTAGTGATATGCTCCAAAACCCTCAACTACTTTCTCACATCCACATATGACCTAAACCTAAAGCCAAAATCGGTCACACCGATTCTTTCTATCCAGCGCCACCAAGTTCAGATGTCATAGCCACTGCCACAAACCCTAGGCAAATCGGTCTCACCGATAGGGATCTTGGTCTCACCGAGATGGGATTGTAATCTCTCTATTTCCCTTCGTAACGTTTCGGTCCAACCGAAGTGAGCGATCGGTCCCACCGAGATTGCAATGTAAACTCTCTGTTTCCCTATTGTAACATTTCGGTCTCACCGAAAAGAGCAAATCGGTCCCACCAAGTTTACCTGACCAACTCTCTGGTTAGCTACTTACCAAAATCGGTCTTACCGAGTTTGTGTAATCGGTCTCACCAAGATTATGTTATGCCCTAACCCTAACCATATCGGTCCTACCGAGTTGCATTTTGGTCCCACCGAAAATCCTAACGGTCACTAGGTTTACTAAATCGTTCTGACCGAGTTTGTTGATTCGGTCCCACCGAGATTGGTAAATTGTGTGTAACGGTTAGATTTTGTGTGGAGGCTATATATACCCCTCCACCTCCTCTTCATTCGTGGAGAGAGCCATCAGAACAAACCTACACTTCCAACTTACCAGTTCTGAGAGAGAACCACCTACTCATGTGTTGAGGCCAAGATATTCCATTCCTACCATATGAATCTTGATCTCTAGCCTTCCCCAAGTTGCTTTCCACTCAAATCTTCTTTCCACCAAATCCAAATCATATGAGAGAGAGTTGAGTGTTGGGGAGACTATCATTTGAAGCACATGAGCAAGGAGTTCATCATCAACACACCATTTGTTACTTCTTGGAGAGTGGTGTCTCCTAGATTGGCTAGGTGTCACTTGGGAGCCTCCGACAAAGATTGTGGAGTTGAACCAAGGAGTTTGTAAGGGCAAGGAGATCGCCTACTTCGTGAAGATCTACCGCTAGTGAGGCAAGTCCTTCGTGGGCGACGGCCATGGTGGGATAGACAAGGTTGCTTCTTCATGGACCCTTCTTGGGTGGAGCCCTCCGTGGACTCGCGCAACCGTTACCCTTCGTGGGTTGAAGTCTCCATCAACGTGGATGTACGATAGCACCACCTATCGGAACCACGCCAAAAACATCCGTGTCTCCAATTGCATTTGAATCCTCCAAACCCTTCCCTTTACTTTCTTACAAGTTGCATGCTTTAATTTCCGCTGCCTATATACTCTTTGCACACTTGCTTGATTTGTGTGATGATTGCTTGACTTGTCCAAAGATTGTTAAAATCTGCCAAACTCTAAAATTGGGAAAAGGTTAAGTTTTTAATTGGTCAAGTAGTCTAATCACCCCCCCTCTAGACATACTTCAAGGTCCTAGAAGTGGTATCAGAGCCTTGGTATCCATTTGCTTTGATTTCCATAGCTCTTGGTGGTCATAGCCTTGGTTTCACAACCTAGGAGAGTATGGCGTCTAGCAAGGGAAATTATCACCGTAGAGGTCCTTACTTTGATGGAACTAATTTTGCTAGTTGGAAGCATAAGATGAAAATGCATATTCTTGGACATAACCCCGCCGTTTGGGCTATTATTTGTATTGGCTTGCAAGGTGAATTCTTTGATGGGAGAGAGCCGAACCGTGAAGCTAATGCGGAAGAATTGAAGATGCTGCAATACAACACTGAAGCTTGTGATATCATCTTCAACGGATTGTGCCCCGAAGAATTCAACAAAATCAGTCGTCTTGAGAATGCAAAGGAAATATGGGACACTTTGATTGATATGCATGAAGGTACCGACTCCGTCAAGGAATCCAAGTTGGATGTGCTCCAAAGTCAGCTTGACAAGTTCAAAATGAGGGATGGTGAAGGTGTCGTTGAAATGTACTCTAGGCTTGCTCTTATCACAAATGAGATTGCCGGCTTAGGGAGTGAAGAGATGACCGACAGATTCATCATCAAGAAGATCTTAAGAGCATTGGTGGAAAGTATGATACTGAGTGCACATTGATTCAAATGATGCCCAATTACAAGAATCTCAAGCCAACATAAGTCATTGGTAGAATTGTTGCTCATGAGATGTCACTCAGGGATAAGGAGGAACTTCACAACAAGTCAAGTGGTGCTTACAAAGTCTCATGTGAAGCCCCCACATCATCAAGTGAGAAACAAATCTTCAATGAAGAATTGAGCTTAATGGTGAAGAATTTCAACAAATTATACAAGAGTAGAAGCAAAGAAAGAAGCTCTAAGTCAAGGTCCTACAATGACAAGAGATCTTCCAGTCGAGAGCGCAACTGCTACAATTGTGGGAGACCCGGACACTATTCCAATGAGTGTACGACACCCTACAAAAGAAGAGAAGATTCTCCAAAAAGAAGAAGTAGAAGAGAAGAATCACCGCCAAAAGAGAGAAGGAGTAGAGATGATCGTTATGAACGAAGACCCTCACGGAGAAGCAAAGATTCGAAAAGGAAGGACAAGTCATCAAATAGCTACACAAAACTAAGACATCAAGCTCATGTTGGTGAATGGGTATCCGGTTCCGACTCTGAACATCACTCCGAGAGAAGCTATCACTCCGACTCCGAACATACTCAAGATGAAGGTGTTGCCGGTCTAGCACTCGTGACAACCAACTCCTATGACATATTTGACTCACCAAATGAAGGAATTAGAAGATGCTTCATGGCCAAAGGTCCAAAGGTAACACATCCGGAGTATGTTGATTTCAATAGTGATGAAGATGACTTGCTAGGTGATGATGATTTACTTATTGACAACTGTAGTGATGAATACTATGATGGAACATCAATTAATCATGCTAAACAAGATAAAATGAATGACAATGATAAGGAGAAGATTGAGCTTCTAACTAAAGAACTAAACACTCTTAAGTTAGCTCATGAAACTATCTTTGAAAATCATCGAGAACTTTTAAGGGCTCATGAGAAGTTACGCTTTGAAAAGCTCAATCTTGAGCAAGAGCATGAGTTCTTAAAGGCAATCAATGATGATCTTCGCAAGAAAAGTTCTTCTTATATTGCCAAGAGTTTACTCTTATCTACTTACATGCCTCAAGTCAAGTCTAGTAACAAGAACAAGAAATATTCTTTCTCTAGTAGTAACAATAACAATGCTAAATCAAATATTGGTGCTTCTAGTAGTTCTCTTGATTCCACTAATGATTCTCTTAGCCAAGTTACACTTGAGCAAGAAAATAGCTTATTGAAGGGAATTATAGAGAAAGGTGTATACAAGAGTCTTGCCGGGAGTAAGCAATTCGAGGAAACTGTACGCAAGCAAGGAAGGCACAGGAAGAATCAAGGTGTTGGTTTTGAACGAAAGTTCAATGCCAACGGAGTTGAGTGGGAAGAAGATCGATACCCCAAGACGAAGTTTGTTCCTCAACAAGAGAAGTATGATCCTACTTCTTTCAAGGGAACACAAGCTCAAGATGATCTTCCACCACAAGACCATAAAGGCAAGGACAAGCTTCAAGAGGAGATTGATGCATTTGAAGAAGCACCTAAGGCCTTGGTCAAGTGGGTTCCCAAGACTACGTCAAGTTTTACTTCATCAAGTACAACCACAACTCCAAGGATTCCCATCAAGATGATGTGGATCCCGAAGAAGAAGAACTAGAGAGTTCTTGCGGGTGACTCCACCAACATCCTTCCCTCATATCTTTATGGCAAGAACAAGTGCAATCAACTTCCACATCTTGCACTAGTTCAAGGAGTCAAAAACCCTCATGTTGGTAAGGCAAGGGACATGGTAACCAAATGATTTCATGGGCATCATTTTGTGTGTGCATCACTCTATGTCTATGGATATTCTTGTTTTGTTCCTTGTGGGACTAACCCATGTGGGTATTGAAAGTGCAACTCACTCCAAAGGATTGCTCCAAAAGATCTACATCAACTTTGAGCATTCACATCTTGAACACCTACATGAAGTCATCATCGACAAAACCCAAGGTTAGTTCATCCCTCTAAGGGGGGATCTCACATCTAGGGGGAGCTTAACTCTAAGAATTGAGTCAAAGCAACTCTAATGGTGTGAACACATCAACGCATTATGTAAAAGTGGTAACCCCACTTGAGCTTAAACGATGAGTATGACCTATGATCAAATGTTCTCATTTGACTCCTAAGTCAATATACTCATATATAGATGACCTAGTCATCGCCAATTGCTTGATAGATGCTAGTTTTGGTTGTGCATGCTTTGCCACATATTTCATTTGTCATTTTATTATGTGAGCATGTTGGTCGCATATTTTACTCATTCGAGGACATCCACTTGTTGTTTTGATTGATTGGTTTCCTTTTCTTTGGCCAAGTGGATGGACAAGAATGCCTAAGAACCTTCTCTAGCTATCTATGCTTATCTCGTCTCAAACTCTATTCATGCTACATCACAAAATTTGATCAAGTCAGATTCGAACCCCTCTGTGTGAGGAGCACTTGGAGTCCCTGATTTGTCATAGACTTAAACTTCCAAAACTTCTTTGTGATTCTCGGTCTGACCGATTCCTCCATTTCGGTCCCACCGAGATCACTAAATCGATCTAGGTTTTCAATCTCGGTGCAACCGATATGAACTTTTCGATCACACTGAGTTGCTGTAACTGTTAACAGTTATGCATCTCGGTGCCACCGAGTTGTTCAACTCGGTCACACCGACAGTGTCGGACTATATATAGTCACGGGAAATTTTTTGGAAATTCCTCCAAACCCCTTCACCTGCGTGTAGCTCGCTCTGCCTACTAGGTCTACGGATCGTCGACTTCGTCACCAGCCACCTCCTGTCGCTGGTCTCCGCCGCCGTCAACGGATTTCTTCTCCGCCGTTGCCGCCGTAGCGAGTTCACCGCCGAACTAGGGTATGAACTCGATCACAGTGCTTTCGTCATCTAATTCTCAGCACATTGTGTTCGTAATGCATCTTGCCACGATTGAAACACTCCTATCCAGTCAATACGATCCTTAGAATAGATGCGATTCGAAAATTTAGGGTTAGGTTTCCACCGAAACCATCTCGGACCCACCGGGTTGAAAAACTCGGTCTCACCGATTTGGCTAACACCATTGCACTAGTAAGTCTCGGTCTGACCGAGAATTACAAATCGGTGTGACCGATTTTAGAACTTTGTGAAACCCTAGCAGTCTCGGTGCCACTGAACTGTGACTCGGTCTGACCGAGCTCACTAGTTTAGGTTCCAAAACTGCTTCGGTATCACCGAGTTTGAAAATCGGTAGATCCAAAATGCTTTCTATGGAAACTAAAACTAAGTTTTTAAATCATTCTTTTGCAAAAATCTCTGCATTTTGTGATGCTCATCCACTCTGTCTCATCTATAACTATTCACAGGGTCAGCAGTCAGTGATTTGCAGCATGTCAGACCAAAGTGAGAGTCAGAACAGGGCAGAAGAGCATATTCACATGAGTGAGGGCACTAGTCCCTCAAGTTCTTCAGATGAAGGCAGCAGAAGTACTCCTAGCAACTTACCCAAAGCAGCCACAAGAGCAAGAAGGAAGAGAACCTCAGACTTAGAGGATGAGGACTATGTGGCAGCAGAAGATGAGGCTACTTCCAAGAAGGTAATGCTCAAGAAGGAGTATGGCTCAGCAAAGAACATAAAGCCAGGCATGAAGATCAAAAGGCCAGCAGGAATACAACCAATGTCCAAAGCCAGAGGATCAACTCAAATACCTGAAATGCCCGAAGAGCCAGCTGCAAAAGGAAAGAAAAGGAAGGAAAGGGTCAAGAAGACCATGGACAGAGTTGTTGGTCAACCTTCCATGATGGAAGAGGAAGAAGAGGTTGCTGCACCAGCACCAAAGGCATAGAAGCTTATGGGTGATGCTATAAAGTCAGGGGCTGCAACATCAAAGCCCAAAGAAGCACCCAAAGCTGCCCCCAAGCCCAAGATTGCACCAAAGAGAAATACCAGGAGCATACCAGCAGCTGAGAAGAACAAGGCCCCAATGCCTGAGGTTGCTGCTGAGGAAGATGAAGAAGGGCAGATCCTAAGAAAGCTCAAACCCAAGATTCCAGACCACAATGTTGCTCATCATGTGGCTGAGAACATGAAGATCGGGAAAGACTCATGGTTGAGGCTATGGAGATTGTCTGATCCATATGCCACCAGGAGGAGGACTGCTGTAGATTACAGGTTCCACACCAAGGAGCAGCAGGACTTCTATGAGACAATCTTGTTGGACAAGAAGCCCATAGTGTGTGATATGAGGTGGGTCGACTGGACCTACATGAAGGAAAATGAAGAACACTATCCTGGAGTGCAAGACAGTTTCATTGCTTGTGGAGTTGCAGATTTCGTTGGGCAGAAGCTCACCAACTAGAATGATGAACTCATTATGCAATTCTACTCCACATCACATTTCTATCCAGATGGCAGGATAGTTTGGATGTCTGAAGGAACAAGATACCAGTCAAACATAGAGGAATGGGCAAGTCTGATCAATGCCCCAAAGGAGAGTGAAGATGACTTGGATGTATATGCCAAGAAGAAGATGGGACACAATTCTATGTCACATATGTACAAAGAGATCCCAGACAAAGCCCTTGAGACATTCTCATTTGGGTCAGTCCATTTTCTTCTGTCAGGGCTGCCTACGATCAACTGGATCTTAAGGCACACTCTTTTGCCCAAATCAGGTGACCACAACATGATAAGAGGGCATGCAATTAACATGCTTCACATTTTTGATGTGCCCCAGAAATTCAAAGTCATGAGCCTTATGGTAGAAACCATTAAGAGGACTGCAGCAGATCAGAAGAGAAGTTGTGGATATGCCCCACAGATTTAGGAGTTGATTAACTCAAAGATGGGCACATGAAAATATCAGTTGGATAAGGAACACTTTCCTCTCTATCCAGACTTTGAGGACAATCAAGTTGTCATGAATGAGAATGATCCATCATCAGTGCAAGCTCAAGAGAAGAGGGAGAAGGCAAGGAAAGAGAAGGCTGCCAAGATGCCAACTCAAGAGGAGGCATCTGAGTATTTCTTGAAGACCAAACAAGAGCAGCTTGGTTACTTGATAGCATCAACACTGAGGATTGAGAAGGGGTTGGCCACCCTAACTCAAAACCAGGAGATCCTGGAAAGAATCATGGAACAAAAATTCTATTATCTTGATGTCAAAGTAACTGAGATTCAGTCTATTGTGGAACAGCTGCAGGATGACATGCAGGAGAAGAAGGGCAGGACAACCACATATGCATTTGCCAGAGTGCCTAGAGCTCAGAGGTCAGTTGCAGTGCCTCTGACAGACACAAGATCCACATCATCTGCACCAGCTACAGCTCCTACAGTTCCAGGGCAACCAGCTCCAGCACCAACTCCTCCAGCTCCGTCTACATCAACTGAAGTCTTCGTCCAAGGAGCCATCTCTACACCACCAACGGAAGACCAAGCCTGAGAGACGATCTAGCACTATGCATTTTCTATGAACTTTTTGGTAACTTGTTGCCAAAGGGGGAGAAAAATGTATAGATCATAGGCTTCGAGAGAGAGATTTGCTGTTTTTTTGTTCTTTCTTGTCTTCTTGGTTGAATTTTGTTTGCTTTTGATTGCTTGAGATACTATGCATTACCTGTGAGACATTGATGATCATGTGTTTGATCATAAGCTACACTTATGCTTGATTATATGTTATTATCTTACCTATCCTTATATGATCATTCACTTTGCTTGGTGATGAGTGCATGTATTCAATCTTTATTATTTTGAGCGCTCCACCAAGATGTATGTGACAAGGAAGAGTAACCCATGAGCCTAATTCCTTGTGCATTTCTAGTCCAAAGCAAATCTTAAACTATGCACAAATTTAGGGGGAGCTCTTGCTTATCACATACTTCTCAAAGCGACGATGTTTTTCAATCTTAAAATTTATTGTCGAAGCTTTGATCTATATGTTGTCATCAATTAACAAAAAGGGGGAGATTGAAAGTGCAACTATCCCTAGGTGGTTTTGGTAATTCATAACAACATATAGCTCATTGAGCTAATGCTATTCCAAGACTATTATTGCAGGAAGCTCAATGAATGGCATGGCATGGATGATGAAAGTGGATCCCTCAAAATATCAAGGACAAAGGATTGGCTCAAGCTCAAAAGCTCAAGACTCTACATTTTATATTTCAGTGATCCAAGATCACATTGAGTCTGTAGGAAAAGCCAATACTATCAAGGAGGGATGAGGTGTTGCTTAATGAGCCTCTTACTTCATGTGCTTAGTGATATGCTCCAAAAACCTCAACTACTTTCTCACATACACATATGACCTAAACCTAAAGCCAAAATCGGTCACACCGATTCTTTCTATCCGGCGCCACCGAGTTCAGATGTCATAGCCACTGCCACAAACCCTAGGCAAATCGGTCTCACCGATATGGATCTCGATCTCACCGAGATGGGATTGTAATCTCTCTGTTTCCCTTCGTAACGTTTCGGTCTAACCGAAGTGAGCGATCGGTCCCACCGAGATTGCAATGTAAACTCTCTGTTTCCCTTTTGTAACATTTCGGTCTCACCGAAAAGAGAAAATCGGTCCCACCGAGTTTACTTGACCAACTCTCTGGTTAGCTAATTACCAAAATCGGTCTTACCGAGTGTGTGTAATTGGTCTCACCGAGATTATGTTATGCCCTAACCCTAACCATATCGGTCCTACCGAGTTGCATTTCGGTCCCACCGAAAATCCTAACGGTCACGAGGTTTACTAAATCGGTCTAATCGAGTTTGTTGATTCGGTCCCACCGAGATTGGTAAATTGTGTGTAACGGTTAGATTTTGTGTGGAGGCTATATATACCCCTCCACCTCCTCTTCATTCGTGGAGAGAGCCATCAGAACAAACCTACACTTCCAACTTACCAGTTCTGAGAGAGAACCACCTACTCATGTGTTGAGGCCAAGATATTCCATTCATACCATATGAATCTTGATCTCTAGCCTTCCCCCAGTTGCTTTCCACTCAAATCTTCTTTCCACCAAATCCAAATCATATGAGAGAGAGTTGAGTGTTGGGGAGACTATCATTTGAAGCACAAGAGCAAGGAGTTCATCATCAATGCACCATTTGTTACTTCTTGGAGAGTGGTGTCTCCTAGATTGGCTAGGTGTCACTTGGGAGCCTCCGACAAAGATTGTGGAGTTGAACCAAGGAGTTTGTAAGGGCAAGGAGATCGCCTACTTCGTGAAGATCTACCGCTAGTGAGGCAAGTCCTTCGTGGGCGATGACCATGGTGGGATAGACAAGGTTGCTTCTTTGTGGACCCTTCTTGGGTGGAGCCCTCCGTGGACTCGTGCAACCATTACCCTTCGTGGGTTGAAGTGTCCATCAACGTGGATGTACAATAGCACCACCTATCGGAACCACGCCAAAAACATCCATGTCTCCAACTGCGTTTGAATCCTCCAAACCATTCCCTTTACTTTCTTGCAAGTTGCATGCTTTAATTTCCGCTGCCTATATACTCTTTGCATACTTGCTTGATTTGTGTGATGATTGTTTGACTTGTCCAAAGATTGTTAAAATCTGCCAAACTCTAAAATTGGGAAAAAGTTAAGTTTTTAATTTGTCAAGTAGTCTAATCACCCCCCCTCTAGACATACTTCAAGGTCCTACACATACCGATGACAAAGGGAATAAAGTATGTTGTCATAACAGTTTGACCGATAAAGATCTTCATAGAATATGTGGGAGCCAATATGAGCATCGAGGTTCCGCTATTGGTTATTGATCGGAGAGGTGTCTCGGCCATGTCTACATAGTTCTCGAACCCGTAGGGTCCGCACGCTTAACGTTCGATGACGATTTTGTATTATATGAGTTATGTGATTTGGTGACTAGATGTTGTTCGGAGTCCCGGATGAGATCACAGACATGATGAGGAGTCTGGAAATGGTCGAGAGGTAAATATTGATATATAGGACGATGTTATTCGGACACCGGAAGTGTTCCAGAGGGTACTGGGTACATATCGGGTCACCGGAAAGGAGTTTCGGGCAACTCCGGCTTAATGAGCCGAGGGAGGGACAGACCAGCCCACAAGGGGCTGATGCACCCCTTTCCCTGGTCGTGGTTCCTAGAGTAAGGAAAGGAGGGGGCGCCACCTCCTCCTACCTTTCTCCTTTGGTGGGACAAAGGAAAAGGGGGGCGCCACCTCCTCGTTCCTTCCCCTCATCGCCAAAAGAAGGAAAGGGGGGCGCCGTCCTAGGTCAGGAGCCCAAATAGGATCCCTCCTACTTGGGGCGTCCCTAGGGCTGCTTCTCCCTCCCTCCCACCTATATATACATGGGAAGGGCGCGCCTAAAACACACAACAACATCTGTTAGCTGTGTGCGGTGCCCCCCTCCACATATTACACCCTCGGTCATATTGTCGCGGTGCTTAGGCGAAGCCCTGCACAGATAACTTCACCATCACCGTCACCACGCCATCGTGTTGATGTAACTCATCTACTTCCTCGACACTTTGCTGGATCAAGAGTTTGAGGGACGTCATCGAGCCGAATGTGTGCAGAACTTGGAGGTGCCATACGTTTGGTTCTTGATCGGTTGGAACGAGAAGAAGTTCGACTACATCAACCGCGTTGTCAAACGCTTCCGCTTTCGGTCTACGAGGGTACATAGACACACTCTCCCCTCTCGTTGCTATGCATCTCCTAGATAGATCTTGTGTGAGCGTAGGAATTTTTTTGAAATTGCATGCTACGTTCTGCAACACCAGATTCGGCCCCTCGCGGTGGAGGTAAATACCTACTTCCTGCTTGATTGATATTGCTAGAGATCTCGAGTACAAGGATGCGGATTCGCTAAGCTACCTCTCAAGATATTGTAACCTAGTCTTTTCCTACCAGGGGCTCCCCTTTATATAACAGGTTGAGTCCCTGGTTTTACAGAAGATTTCGGGTCATATTGCTAACCTGTATCCTACTCTAACTCTTGTTCATCTTATCTTCCAAGTTATGAGACCTACTCCTCTTAGGCCTTCTTCACGAGCTGGCCCACAGAGTTTCTCTTATGAGCCGGCCATCTGTTGGGTCTCTCTCTCTCTCTCTCTCTCTCTCTCTCTCTCTCTCTCTCTCTCTCTCTCTCTCTCTCTCTCTCTCTCTCTCTCTCTTTCTCTCTCTTCTCTCTTTGGGCCTCCAGGCCCTTGTCATCTATGACTTGGAAAATGAAGTCACCCATGGAGCCCATATGCACCTGGTCGGGTCATCTCTTCTATAGGGTCATAGTCATGGGGAACATCCCCAAGATCCGATCTATTAACGGGTTATCGGATCCTAACCGGCACCGATAGCTTAACGGTGACCCGTTAAGGTCGATGCCATGTGTTAGTTACCCTTGACGAAAATACTTCCATGATGCGCCATTTATCATCATGGAAGTGGACACTTCCATGATGATGATTTGACTATTGTCAGGAAACACTTCTACGACAGCACAAGTATAACTATCTTGATTTTGTCATAAAATCGCCACAAATGTACATGCATGACAAAAAACGTGACCTACCATGAGGAATACGTATCATCACGGAAGTGTTTTTTTATAGTGAAAGCTGGAGTAAGGTGGTATATCTTCGAAAGAGCCCGAACTTGGGTAAACACCATGTGTCATGTTGCCATTGTGCCAAGGCAACCTAACCGAGACCCCCTAATCGAGATCTCCCAGATTTAACTCCGACAGGAAGTTGTTCTTAGGTGCGCACGAGTGAGGGCAAAGTGCGCACGGAAGACTAAAGTTGGTATATATGTGGGGTCAGTCTAGATCCCAAATAAACGGCCCAGAACCGGTGCGTGAATCAATGGGATTGGTTGGGGCGCAACGTTAAACTCCTGTTTATGGTTTGCTATTTTAATTTAGAACTGGTTAGCGCGATGAAACTAATTGTTTGTAATTCCGCTATCATAGTTTCATTTGATGCATGTGGACTTTCCTTCTCATCTTAATTTACTTTGTGGGTACAAAATCATTCTATCTTCACTGAATTCCACATACACAATAATACATTCAATGACTATGACATTGGTACATGAACTTTGCAGCTTGCCATGCATGGTGATGACCATCAATGGATGTAGGAAGTTTGTCACGGAGTCTGTCGAAGATTGGATGAACGGGAACACGGTCGGAGCTATAGACAAAAATCTTTGAGGGGGGTGGGGAAATGATAAAATTTGTAGATCTTAGAGGGCCAAACCCTAGGTTTCCATCTTGGCCCTACATTTTTTTCACCTTCATCTTCCCAAGACTAGGGGGCAGTGCCCCCCCCCCCCAACACACACACACAAATGAAATGCACATAGCTCTCCCACTAGACAACAGAGACAACTGAATTTTGGAGGTACATATTGCTAATTGTCGAGTAATATCATGATTTACCACTACTCACAAACAAATGTAGGAGAAGTGATACTTAGTGATTTTGTAATTTTGCTCATCATTTTCCCTTAGAACATCAAGACTGGTTAGTGTAGACTTGACCTCCCAGCCATGGTTTCTATAGTTCACTCACGACCGTTTGAGTTCATGCATTCTCACAATGCTTTCCATTGTTCCGGATGGCGTACTTTGTACTCTGGACAAATTTGTATGTCATTTTTCAATGGATTGTCCATGCATCATCTGAAATAGTTGGGATTAGCCGGGGCGGGGGTCAAATGATAAAATTTACGGATCTTACAAGGCTAAACCCTAGGTAACAATTTTCTCACCTTCACACATCTTCCCAAGGCTGGGGGGCAGTGCCC
>NC_041381.1:491072707-491078161 GCF_002162155.2 Triticum dicoccoides | reverse complement strand
ATATCCTGCCACTGGATAACAGAGACAACTCAATTTTGGAGGTACATATTGCAGACTGTTGAGTAATATCATGACTTACAACTACTCAAACAAATGCAGGAGCAGTGATGCTTACTGATTTTGTAATCTGGATCATAATTTTCCCTTACAACATCAAGAGTGGTTAGTGTAGACTTTGAAAGAGTGCATTTTGTGAGCTTCGCTATCAACCACCAGATGCTATTACAGTAAATAATTCGCTTGATTCTTGACAGTGGAATGTAATGGCATACTCGTTCAATGCATTTTTTGCCTTGGTGATGTTGCTCTTATAATAGCATGGTATTAATTCCGAACTTGATCTCCCAACCATGTTTCTATAGTTCACTCACGGTAGTTTGAGTTCATGCATTCTCACAATGCTTTCCATGGTTCCAGATTGCATTTCTTTTCTCCTCTGAACTGCTTTCTACATCATGTTTCAATGGATTGTCCATGCATCATCTAAAATAGTCTGGTAAGATTTACAACTTCCTGAATTAGTGAACTAATTCACTAGTAATGTTGCGTGAGCAATAGACATTGCACCAAATATATAATAACACGAACTAACGCATGATCAATTTGGTATTGATACACTATGACAGTTCTTATACCTACACAAATGTGGGTGGACACTGGGTTCGATATTATTTTATCATTGGTCAGCAGTGTTCATCTCACAATGAGGTAATTGTAGTTGGATGTCTTTTTTTGCCAATCAAGCAAGTTGGATGTCAGTGCCATCACAAAAGGGGATCCATAACAGCCATGTGTCTGCCCCAAGAGTTATGATTTTCATGCGTAAGTGTCAATGTAAATTCGAAAAAAATCATCTTATTACACATAACTGCTAACCAGTACAACACCTACTAGTATGACGTTAGATTATACTCCCTCTGTCCAGAAATATTTGTCATCAAAATGGATAAAAGGGGATGTATTTAGACGTATTTTAGTTCTAGATACATCTTTTTTTATCCATCTTGATGACAAGTATTTTCAGACGGATGGGAGTATATTGTATGGTATTCATCTAAATGCTGATCATTTAAATTCCAATTCTTTTTTAAGATTTATCCTTAATATGTGCATTTACCCAGAGCTGCGACAAACTCGGTTACCGCCCGGTAATCAAAACCTTGCTATAGACACGGCCTCTAAATTGACATTTAACCTGCATCGCTAATTGAGATGTAATTTAAAAGAAGCATTTGATTTGCCGACTGGCAGTGCTAACTATCACCATTCCCAATTTAAACAACAATCTGAAATCAATGGCAATGATATATCTTATAATTCAAAAATTTATAGGAGTACAAATACACGACCCATAGTTGCATTTTACCAAGGAGGCTTGTCTGATCGTTGGCGCAATCACTAATGCAGCGCTTGTATCACCTGATACTTGATGTAGCTTAACACAGTGTATTTTAAATAGAAAACAAAAGGGATGAACAATAAGGAAGTTGCATGATACTATCTTATTTATATAGTGCAAGAAAGCACATACCCAAACTGCAAATCAAATGTTTTTAATAGAGCACAGAGTGGGATGAGCAGCAGAGATTTCAAAAATTGCAGCAGAGCTCCTAGATTTTCAGAAGTGGTGCAGGCTTTCCCCTTGTTCGAGCATGGTGGGCGCGGCGCAGGCGTTCTGCTGAGCCGATTCATCCACGCGAATAGTGTGGCAGCGCCATGGCAGTAGCGTGTCTGCGCCTCTGCAGTGCCATCTCCTTTGATTGCATCCCATTTGCACCGTCAGGAGTTTGCCTCGGGGACGGTTCACCATCGCGGCTTGCACGAGACAACCAGAGCATGTTGCGGGGTGATTGACGGCGAATTACTTGGGGAATGGGGTAATGACGCCGAGTCGGCGGTGGCGGTGCTCTAACCGATGGTTGGGCGCCTCAGCAGTGGCACATGGGAGCGCGACCAACTTTAACATGGATTCCGCAGGCAATGCGTTGGCGATTTCCAATACAGGGGAGGAAGGGATGAAACCGGATCCTCTAACATTAAGAAGAAAAGTTAGAGAAGCTACAATCTCCTAACTTTCCTTCTTGCAATCCATATAATTAAGGCAAATGATTTAAATTAATAAGCAAATTACAGATTTAATGTGTAAATTCATAATCATTACATACAAACAATTTGATGATGAAATAAAATTAATTATAGATTATTTATATGTACAGTAAATATCAATAATAAATAATCCGCTAAAAGTCTCTAACATTCCATCTTCATTTTACACTATGATTACACTGTAGCACCGTGACTTTGCTAAGTTAGAGGATCCGCCTCCGGAAGGGACGCACGAGGAACGGTTTGCAGCAAGATAATCAAGGGGAAGTGTCGTGGAAATATCACATCAAATGTCCTAACGGAATGACTTACTCGTGGAGCCATCGCAGCGATAACAGGTTGAAGGGGTTAAACCGGACAAGGGACACGAGAGTTTTATACTAGTTCGGCCCCTTACGATGAAGGTAAAAGCCTACGTCTATTTGTGCTGGAATTGATTGAGTTTCGATGACCAGGGAGCGAATACGCTTTGCCTGAGTCTTGAGTTGTTGTCTCTTGTCCCTGAACCGTCGCCGGGTCGTCCCTTTATATACACAGGTTGACGCCCCGCCGGTTTACAGATTATCGAGGCCGGCTCATAGAAGTGTCCGCTCGGTCTCTCCCTTTCCCCTTATGACGCCCCCGATTCAATTGTACACTAATCATGCACGCAAATGTGTACGATCAAGATGAGGGACTCACGGGAAGATATCACAACACAACTCTAAAAATAAAACAAGTCATACAAGCATCATATTACAAGCCAGGGGCCTTGAGGGCTCGAATACAAGTGCTCGATCATAAACGAGTCAGTGGAAGCAACAATATCTGAGTACAGACATAAGTTAAACAAGTTTGCCTTAAGAAGGCTAGCACAAACTGGGATACAGATCGAAAGAGGCGCAGACCTCCTTCCTGGGATCCTCTTAAACTACTCCTGGTCGTCATCAGCGGCCTACACGTAGTAGTAGGCACCTCCGGTGTAGTAGGAGTCATCGTCGACGATGTCGTCTGGCTCCTGGGCTCCAGCATCTGGTTGCGACAACCAAGTAGAAAAGAAAGGGGGGAAAAGGGGGAGAAAAGCAACCGTGAGTACTCATCCAAAGTACTCGCAAGCAAGGGGCTACACTACATATGCATGGGTATATGTGTAAAGGGCCATATCGGTGGACTGAACTGCAGAATGCCAGAATAAGAGGGGGATAGCTAATCCTATCAAAGACTACGCTTCTAGCAGCCTCCGTCTTGCAGCATGTAGAAAAGAGTAGAGTGAAGTCCTCCAAGTAGCATCGCATAGAATAATCCTACCCGATAATCCTCCCCTCGTCGCCCTGTGGAAAAGCGATCACTGGGTTGTCTGTGGAACTTGTCTGGGTGTGTTTTATTAAGTGTCCGGTTCTAGTTGTCATAAGGCCAAGGTACAACTCCGGGTCGTCCTTTTACTGAGGGACACGGCTATTCGAATAGATTAACTTCCCTGCAGGGGTGCACCACATAATTGAACATGCTCCATCTCATTTGGCCGGACACACTTTCCTGGGTCATGCCCCGCCTCGGAAGATCAACACGTCGCAGCCCCACCTAGGCACAATAGAGAGGTCAGCACGCCGGTCTAAATCCTATGCGCGCAGGGGTCTGGGCCCATCGACCATTGCACACCTGCACATTGCGAGGGCGGCCGGAAGCAAACCTAGCCTCCCTAATACAAGAGCAGGCGTTCCAGTCCAATCCGGCGCGCGCCGCTCCGTCGCTGACGTCAAGAAGGCTTCGGCTGATACCACGACGTCGAGTGCCCATATCTTTCCTGCGTAGTTGGTTAGTGCGTATAGGCCAGTGGCCAGACTCAGATCAAATATCAAGATCTCGTTAAGCGTGTTATTATGAAGTAACCACAGACGCCGACCAGGGCCAGGCCCACCTCTCGCCTAGGTGGTCTCAACCTGCCCTGTCGCTCCACCACATAGTAACAGTCGGGGGCCGTCGGGAACCCAGGCCCACCTCTACCGGGATGGAGCCACCTGTCCTTTCAGCCCCCACATCGGAATCACTTGCGGGTACTCAACGAGCCAACCCGACTTTCGTCACCATCTGTATAGTATGTATATGTATAGTATATACCCGTTATCACCTCCCGAGTGATCACGGCCCGATAGTATAGCATGGCAGGCTGACAAGAATGTAGGGCCACTAATGGTAAACTAGCATCCTATACTAAGCATTTAGGATTGCAGGTAAGGTATCAACAGATGTAGCAACAATGACAGGCTATGCAGCTGAATAGGATTAATCGAAACAGTAACATGCTACACTACTCGAATGCAAGGAGTAGAAGGTACAATAGGCGATATCTGGTGATCAAAGGGGGGCCTTGCCTGGTTGCTCTGGCAAGAAGGAGGGGTCGTCAACTCCGTAGTCGAACTGGGGGTCGCCGGCAGTCTCAGGGTCTACCGGAAAGAAGTAACGGAGGGGGAACACAATAAATAACAACGCAATCAAAGCATCACAAAGCATAACATGGCAATACGTGGTGCTAAGTGTGCCCTAACGCGGTAGTAGGTGGTACCGGCGAAAGGGGGAAACATCCGGGAAAGTATCCCAGGTGTTTGGCGTTTTCGGACAAATGAACCGGAGGGGGAAAGTTGCATGTTCTCTATGCTAGGGGCGCGTGGCAGACGAACGGGCTGCGTATCTGGATTCGTCTCGTTGTTCTAAGCTACTTTCATGTACAAAGTTTTTCCATCCGAACTACGGTTTATTTTATATTATTTTTTTAAGTTTTAAATCATTTTCTAAATTATTATTATTAAATTAATTCAAAATTAGTATTATTGCATCAGCATGACATCAGCAGTAAACACAGGGGTTGACTGGTCAATCTGACACGTGGGTCCCACTGGTCATAGACTGTTTAGTCTAATTAGGGTTTAACTAATCTAATTACTCCTTAATTAAATTAAATAGTTAATTAGATTAATTAATTAGGATTAATTTAATTAATTAATTAATTATAAATTTTATTAATTCATTTTTATTTTTATTTTTTTTTCTTAAAACGTTCTGGGGCTGGGCCCCATTTGTCATAGGGCCATTGGGCCGATGCGGGTTAGCGGGCGCTACGGGCGCCTGTGCGGGTGCTCGCCTGCAGGGAGCAACGGGCGAGGCCAGAGGTCAGGGCGGCCGCGATGGCCAACGGCGCGGTGACGTTGGTGGCGTAGGGGACGGAGTGCGGGGCCGGCGACGACCAGGCCCGCGGGCGGCAGAGGAGCAGCAGCAGGGGGTGGACGCGGTCACGGGCGGCAATGCGCGCCACGGGCGGGCGTGGAGGCCAGGGAGAGCCAGGCGGGGCGCCCTTGGGATGCGCCGGGCGTG
>NC_041381.1:491064581-491072350 GCF_002162155.2 Triticum dicoccoides | reverse complement strand
GGGGAGGAGGAGGTAGGCCGGCTAGGTAGACAACGAGGTGGCTCCGGCGAAGCCCGTGGAGCTCCGGGCAGCGGTGAGGTGGAGCCGGGGACGGCAAGCAGCTTTGGGGAGGAGGCGAGGCGGTGAGGCAGCGGGGGGTGGCGCCAACGGGAACCATGTCGGCGACGGCGACGAGCGCGGGTGAGGGGCGACGGGGACGGCTTCGTGGGTCAGTTCCCCCGATCCAGATCTGGATCGGGGAGGGGGAGAGAGCGACGTGGGGAGTGGGGGTGTGTGCGGTCGGGAGTTAGGGTTTTCTGGGGTGGGGGATAGGGGAGGCCGATTGGGCCAGGGTTGGAGCTGGGGGAAGCTGGGCCGGCCTGGCTGGACCATGGCCCAGTTGGGCCGGGGGTTTTCCTTTCTTTTAATTTGCTTTCTGTTTTATTCTTTTTTTACTTATATTATTTATTTTTGTTTTATCTTAGTTTCCTTTTATTTTTGTCTTAGTAAAATACCAAAATGGCACCTAATTTGATGTTATCAAATATGCCACTACCACAAAAAGTTTCATCCCAAAAAAATATATTTTAGTATTTTCAAAGTATAAAAGGCATTTAATTAATGGTTTTAGCTACTGATTTAATTAGTTTAGTGCATTTAAACATATTATAAAGACTTGTTTTCTCCACCAATATATCTTATGAACTATTTGTCACAATAAGATCATTTTAGTTTTGATTTTTGAAAACTTTAATTGTTTGACTTGTTTTTGAATTTGGATTTTGAATCAGTTTTGAACTAACACGAGATTAGCAACAGTAATCGAGGTGACGTGGCATCATTAGCAAAGATTATTGTAGCTTGATTATCCGAGCATCACGATTCTCCTCCACTACAAGAAATCTCGTCCCGAGATTTAAGAGGTAGAGAAGGGGGGGGGGAGGTCTAGTTACGAAATTCTAACGGATCTTCTCGGCCTTGGTTGCTCTTCTCGAAGAGGTCGATCCATTACATTAATGTCTGCATTTCTCTGCTTCAGGTTATCATGGTGAAGTCGTCCTTTTATTTGGGAACTCCAACGTACTTACGAATCGGTAAGGGGCAGCTCGGCTACGACAATTCTTATGAGGGAAACAATCTGGGGTTAACCCATGAATGAGCATATGAGTATCTCTCGAGTTGAACATATAAAATACATCGAGAGTAAGGTACAAAGGTACAATAAGAGGTTCCAAGCGGATAGATAGTTGCTCGAAGTCTGAACCAGAGTGAGAAAGGGGTTCAGAGCAACGAGAGTAAGTATTGCGTCTGATACCAGAATAGAGCACCAGGAAGGTGGCCCGTGAATTAAATATGAAGCCAAGTGTGAGGAATAACCATTAGAAACAGGGTTGTACATGAGAGTCAGGTTTCAATCCTGTGGAACTGTGGATTATGGGCCCACCATGTGGGTTAAAAGTAGGAAGGGCGGAGACGTCTTGTGTGATCATGTAAGCAAGGCATGTCAGAGGATAGCCTGCCATTTATGTCGGCAAAAACATCAGTACCAACGGCGAGGGACGAAGAGAACCATTTTCCTGCTCGTTGAACGAGGCGGACCAATAGGCAAAGTTCTCATCCATCGGGGGTTACCAGGATGTCGTCAACAATAGTAACAGGCTCACACTGACAGAGTTGTAAACCGAGGTGTTTACCTAAGCAGGAGTATATTACGGCTTAGATCATATAGATCACAATAAACGTTAACCCAAGAAATGGAAAGAAAAATATGATTATCAGATTAAATAGAGCAATGGAAAGGAAAATGTGTTTAACACATATTTCAAAGGTATATCCTTCGGAAGGACGAGCAGAGCATGATATCCATGACAGGATATAATGTAATAAACTCTTTAGGTAGGGGAGAGAAT
Source organism: Triticum dicoccoides (assembly GCF_002162155.2). NCBI lineage: Eukaryota > Viridiplantae > Streptophyta > Magnoliopsida > Poales > Poaceae > Triticum > Triticum dicoccoides. The sequence continues at coordinate 491,070,461 of NC_041381.1, read as the reverse complement.
TTTCATGATATTACCCATACAGCGGTGTTTGGATAATTGAGCAGGAAACATTTAGCATTGGGCATCAAATGTTTCTGTTGAAAATCGGAGTACCATAGACATGCTTCCAGATAGCATTGACATGGTCAACAGGTGAAGATCAGACTTTGGAAACAAAAAGGATCCATCAGGAACATCTTATAGAATAAGCCTTACAATTTCCTCATGGAAGAATGGTTAACCTTGCTAAAAAGGAAGAACTTAACAATGGGTCCTCCAGCCAGGTGTGCTAGGTATGACATCACCTTACCGGGCTATATAAATACCAATGTTATAACTTTTGAAAATATGTTCCAACCATCATATCCGACCAAGATTCAGATCTGATTGGTGTCAGTATACCTCAGACTTAGGATGCCTGGGAAGAGAAGGAGCGACACCAATTGACGAGATGACAATGTGAGATTCTCGGGAAATGAACTATGGAAGTGAGTTCCGAGACAAGAGTTCATCATTAAACCAAGGAGAGAATGGGGAGGTGGCTGATCAACTCAGCGACAATTCATTGAGATTCCCAAAAAGATGGATTTCCACAATTATGTGAACGAGGAGATAACATTAGTCAGATCAAATGATACAATGATGTATGCTCGAGGAAAAACATCCACAATTAAACATTGATCGAAAGTGCACCTAGAAGTATGGACTAAGTAGCACGATCAATGTTAGAATGGTGATTTGATAACCAAAAGACTTAGAATCAAACTATCAGCCATTCACTTCAAAGCAATAGGGTTGCTAGAAGTTTTGAATTCACTCATCATAGTTCAATTGTCAGTATTCCGTTTGGAACAACATGGGGACCAAGAAATGAACGGAGATGACAAGAAGTATTACTATATCAAGAATTTTTAAGAGGTGGTGAAATTCTCAAAACATTCTTGACATAAAAGATGGTAACACTCCAAGGTAAGGAAGAACAAATGCTGGATAGCAAGGAACTCAAGGTATAACACAGAACACAAACAAGTTTGTGTTGGAGGGAAGGCAATAAAGTGGTCGATGACAACACAAATCATCGAGGGCAAGGATGGTATTTCTCATCATGAATTCAATTGATATCCTTGAAGAGCTCAGAATGTTGACGATGATCATGACACAAATGTCGAGAGATTTCACGGAGGTGTAATCGATCGGCGATGGCATCAAGTCAAAGGACTGATGAAGCGAAAGGTTATTGGAACCACGAGTACGACACAAACTCAAAATCAAGCTTGCTATTCAAGGCGAAATGATATGACGAGGAAAATCGACGTAAGCTTAGCTCATCATCGAAAGTGGTGCTCCGGGAATAAGGACCAGGTAGCACAGTTAAAAAGTTGCATGATAAGGATATAGCCGATCAGGCTAGGAATGACTTGAAGGATTATTAAACTCATAAGCAACAAAAATTACTTAGAGTATTGAATCGGAGTGCGGAATCGATTCACTTATCGGTGTTCTCGAGTGACTAATAACTCAAAACCCGGGGAGAAATTGGAATCGATGAGAATAATAGTTGACGAAGAACTCATAAGAAGTTTTGTATTTCCGTGATATTCTCGAGATACCAGAGGGTATACTCAAAGGTAGAGCAGAATAGAGGTTGGATAGGTGTAATGATCTGCAGAAGACAAGTACTTCAACTTGTCCCAGAAAAGGAATCAAAGAATATCAATATGGCCGGAACCAAGATTGCAAAAGACTAGATCCCAAATATAAGATGAACTTATACCAAGGGAATAATTAATATAAGAGTAGCTTCCATGATAGGATCTACATCATGTCCATGGGCATGAACACAAAGTTCAAGGTCGACTCCCACTTCTTCAATGCATAGCCTTTCATTCACTGATCTAGATAAAAATGATTTCAGTGTCAAAACCTACCTAGTGAATTACCAGAGGAGTATGACCCGTGAAAACTTTTGAGTTCACACAGATTAAGGAAGGCATAGGTTCAACCCATCGGGGCTTCTTAGAACATATACCATGAACTTGAAGAGTAAATAACACAAGCTCAAAAGTAGAGCATGGTTGACAAAAGTACAGGATATTACCAAGGGCATTATGTATCGGGTAAAGAACTCATAAGAAAATTTTGGTTGTGAAGGACACTGCCAAATAGTAACCCGGCAATGTGTATGGCGGTCCACAATTGGGCTGATGTGAGTATCGGTACTCAATCAGAGGAAGAAGGAATGCCAAGGCATCAGATTGTAGAAACAGCTGACTTATTCCAAGCTTAATGCAAAGAATTTTATGATTTCCAAATTAAGGGATCAGAAGCAATCGTTCTGATCAAAAATGAATAAGTTCGATAGACTTAGAAGCACAACCGATCAAGGCATTGATTGGTCAAGAACCAGCTCATATCCAAATGTCGTCTGAGCCGGAAGGATAATCCTAGGATTCGATTGATGATTGTGAACATTCACAACTTACTGAATCAATGGACTCAAAAATGATAGTGACTAAGGATGCCAATAAGATTATTATGCTTCTGGGATTAACCATAATGCAAGCAAGCAAGAATTTCAAGAACAATAGGCTGCTCAGGATTTTCGGAAGATCGAATGGTATTTCGAAGTCTTTTGCAAAACACTTGATCAGTGGGATTGAGCGGATACTCGGTAAGTGCGAGGAATTTATCCGTAGAGGGTATTCATGTGGCAAGAACTGCAAGGGAGTAGGCAGAAAGTATTCTCGGAACAATAGAGAGAATTTCGGGGTATCTTGTAATAACAAGATCAACGGGGATTGATTGTATCGATGGCAAAGGCACGTGGTTATCCATAGGGGTTTATCGATGGAAGGGAATTGCAATAGCAATGGCACAAAGTCTCGAGAGAACATCATAGAGTAGCCTCAAAATATTCTGGTGCAGCAGACGATCATCGATAATAAGGTGCTCTCCGGGTAAAAGTGATCACAAGATCCTAATGTTAGATTTATCAAAATTCATTTAACCCGAATAGAAGAGAGATCAGTCCCAGTGTATAGGTCGGGGAATAAAAGATCCTAATACCACCCAATGGCAACGTGGGCCCGTAAGCCGCACAGCCAAGTTAGTAAAAACTTTTTCAATGACTAGACTCAACTTCGGCCAAGGAGTTTGGAAGGGGGATTCCTATAGGCAGTCGGCTCTGATACCAACTTGTGACGCCCCCGATTCAATCGTACACTAATCATGAACGCAAATGTGTATGATCAAGACCAGGGACTCACGGGAAGATATCACAACACAACTCTAAAAGTAAAACAAGTCATACAAGCATCATATTACAGGTCAGGGGCCTCGAGGGCTCGAATACAAGTGCTCAATCATAAATGAGCCAGTGGAAGCAACAATATCTGAGTACAGACATAAGTTAAACAAGTTTGCCTTAAGAAGGCTAGCACAAATTGGGATACAGATCGAAAGAGGCGCAGGCCTCCTCCTGGGATCCTCCTAAACTACTCATGGTCGCCATCAGCGGCCTGCACGTAGTAGTAGGCACCTCCGGTGTAGTAGGAGTCGTCGTCGACGGTGGCGTCTGGCTCCTGGGCTCCAACATCTGGTTGCGACAACCAGGTAGAAAGGGGGGAAAAGGGGGAGAAAAGCAACCGTGAGTACTCATCCAAAGTACTCGCAAGCAAGGAGCTACACTACATATGCATGGGTATATGTGTAAAGGGCCATATCGGTGGACTGAATTGCAGAATGCCAGAATAAGAGAGGGATAGCTAATCCTATCGAAGACTACGCTTCTGGCAGCCTCCGTCTTGCAGCATGTATAAGAGAGTAGAGTGAAGTCCTCCAAGTAGCATCGCATAGCATAAACCTACCCGGTGATCCTCCCCTCGTCGTCCTGTGGAAAAGCGATCACCGGGTTGTCTGTGGAACTTGTCTGGGTGTGTTTTATTAAGTGTCCGGTTCTAGTTGTCATAAGGTCAAGGTACAACTCTGGGTCGTCCTTTTACCGAGGGACACGGCTATTCGAATAGATTAACTTCCCTGCAGGGGTGCACCACATAACCGAACACGCTCGATCCCATTTGGCCGGACACACTTTCCTGGGTCATGCCCGGCCTCGGAAGATCAACACGTCGCAGCCCCACCTAGGCACAATAGGGAGGTCAGCACGCTGGTCTAAATCCTATGCGCACAGGGGTCTGGGCCCATCGCCCATTGCACACCTGCATGTTGCGAGGGCGGCCGGAAGCAGACCTAGCCTCCCTAGTACAAGAGCAGGCGTTCCAGTCCAATCCGGCGTGCATCGCTCCATCGCTGACGTCAAGAAGGCTTCGGTTGATACCACGACGTCGAGTGCCCATATCTTTCCCGTGTAGTTGGTTAGTGCGTATAGGCCAGTGGCCAGACTCAGATCAAATACCAAGATGTCGTTAAGCGTGTTATTATGAAGTAACCGCGGACGCCGACCAGGCCCAGACCCACCTCTCGCCTAGGTGGTCTCAACCTGCCCTGTCGCTCCGCCACATAGTAACAGTCGGGGGCTGTCAGGAACCCAGGCCCACCTCTACCGGGATGGAGCCACCTGTCCTTTCAGCCCCCACATCGGAATCGCTTGCGGGTACTCAACGAGCCAACCCGACTTTAGTCACCATCTGTATAGTATGTATATGTATAGTATATACCCATGATCACCTCCCGAGTGATCACGGCCCAATAGTATAGCATGGCAGACTGACAAGAATGTAGGGCCACTAATGGTAAACTAGCATCCTATACTAAGCATTTAGGATTGCAGGTAAGGTATCAACAGATGTAGCAACAATGATAGGCTATGCAACAGAATAGGATTAATCGAAACAGTAACATGCTACACTACTCTAATGCAAGCAGTAGAGGGTAGAATAGGCGATATCTGGTGATCAAAGGGGGGGTCTTGCCTGGTTGCTCTGGCAAGAAGGAGGGGTCGTCAACTCCGTAGTCGAACTAGGGGTCGCCGGTAGTCTCGGGTTCTACCGGAAAGAAGTAATGAAGGGGGAACACAATAAATAACAAAGCAATCAAAGCATCACAAAGCATAACATGGCAATATGCGGTGCTAGGTGTGCCCTAACGCGGCAGTAGGTGGTACCGACGAAAGGGGGAATCATCCGGAAAAGTATCCCCGGTGTTTGGCATTTTTGGACAGATGAACCGGAGGGGGAAAGTTGTGCGTTCTCTATGCTAGGGGCACGTGGCAAACGAACGGGTTGCGTATCTGGATTCGTCTCGTTGTTCTGAGCAACTTTCATGTACAAAGTTTTTCCATCAGAGCTACGGTTTATTTTATATTAATTTTTAAAGTTTTAAATCATTTTCTAATTTATTATTATTAAATTAATTCAAAATTAGTATTATTGCATGAGCATGACCTCAGCAGTCAACAGAGGGGTTGACTGGTCAATCTAACACGTGGGTCCCACTAGTCATGGACTATTTAGTCTAATTAGGGTTTAACTAAGCTAATTACTGCTTAATTAAATTAACTAGTTAATTAGATTAATTAATTAGGATTAACTATTTTCATTAATTAATTAATCAATTAATTATAAATTTTATTAATTCATTTTTATTTTTATTTTTTCGTTTTTCTTAAAACGTTCTGGGCTGGGCCCCGTTTATCATAGGGCCATTGGGCCGATGCGGGTTAGCGGGTACTATGGGCGCCTGTGCGGGCGCTCGCCCGCAGGGAGTGGCGGGCAAGGCCAGAGGTCAGGGCGGCTGCGATGGCCAACGGCGCGGTGACGTCAGTGGCGCAGGGGACGGAGTGCGGGGCCGGCGACGAGCAGGCCCGCGGGTGGCAGAGGAGCAGCAGCAGGGGGTGGACGCGGTCAGGGGCGGCGATGCGCGCCGCGGGCAGGCATGGAGGCC
>NC_041381.1:490998727-491064200 GCF_002162155.2 Triticum dicoccoides | reverse complement strand
GTGGGGGGGTGTGTGCAGTCAGGAGTTAGGCTTTTTTGGGGTGGGGGATAAGGGAGGCCGGTTGGGCCAGGGGGGAGCTGGGGGAAGCTGGGCCGGCCTGGCTGGAACATGGCCCAGTTGGGCCGGGGGTTTTCCTTTCTTTTAATTTGCTTTCTGTTTTATTCTTTTTTTACTTATATTATTTATTTTTGTTTTAGCTTAGTTTCCTTTTATTTTTGTCTTAGTAAAATACCAAAATGGCAGATAATTTGATGTTATCAAATATGCCACTATCACAAAAAGTTTCATCCCAAAATAATATATTTTAGTATTTTCAAAGTATAAAAGGCATTTAATTAATGGTTTTAGCTACTGATTTAATTAGTTTAGTGCATTTAAACATATTGTAAAGAATTAGTTTCTCCACCAATATATCTTATGAATTGTTTGTCACAATAAAAACATTTTAGTTTTGATTTTTGAAAACTTTAATTGTTTGACTTGTTTTTGAATTTGGATTTTGAATTGGTTTTGAACTAATGCGAGATTAGCAACAGTAATCGAGGTGGCGTGGCATCATTAGCAAAGATTACTGTAGCTTGATTATCCGGGCGTCACACCCTTAACTTACAATACAAGTTATACAACTATGGTGGGTTACCATTATGGGCCCTAATCCGCCTTTGGGCTCTGGGCCTCTAAGCTTTATTAGTACATCGCCATCTTCTTTGTCTTCATGGGCTTCAGTATAGTTGAGCATGAACCGGCCCCTCCTGGGCAGTTTACACTCAGTAGTTATATCCTCAACATTAGGCCCCAGATTGATTTGAACCTGTTCATGTCAATCTTCAATACTTAGAAAAATGGGATAATTAGATTTATGCCCCTAGATGTGTCCCACTCGTCTGTTTTACCCCTAATTCATACTAAATTAGAAAAATGCAAATAAGATACCAAAATGTTCAGAAAAACATCACCTATATGTGAGTGTCATTTGCATTCATGAAAAAAGTGTTGGAAAGTGCACATCCGAGTTTTAGCTCTTCTGATACCACCATGAATAGTAAACTCTAAAAAAATCAGAAAAATTCAAAAAAAATATGGTGTCAAAGAACGACAAATGTTCTAAGTGCTTGCCAAGTTTCTGTAGGGAATGGCATTCATGGAATTCGTGGCAAAAAAATAATCTATTTTGGAGTGCTACTTGTTTTTTTTGTCGTGACACCCATGAATGTTATTCCCTGATGAAACTTGGTAGGCACTTAAAACATTTGTTATTCTTTGCCACCATTTTTTTTTGAATTTTTTGAACTTTTTTAGATTTTACTATTCATGGTGGTAGCATAAGAGCTAAAACTCGGATGGGCACTTTCCAACACTTTTTTCATGAATGCAAATGACACTCACATATAGGTGATGTTTTTCTGAACATTTTGGTATCTTATTTGCATTTTTTCTGATTTAGTATGAATTAGTTATGAAGTTTTCAAACTGACGGTCAAACGGTCAAAGGGCAAAAGCATAAGAGGAGCAAAGTGACTTGGACAGAACCGGTGACTTTTGGGAATTAGGGGTAAAACAGACGAGTGGGACACAACTAGGGGCATAAATCTAACTATCCCTAGAAATAGAAAAATTCCATGAACATCTTCTTACGTTTCTCATAAACCGCCATGATGTCTTCTCCCTGTACACTTTGTTAAACCGCCATGACGTCATCTTCTGAATATTTCAGTGAATCATCATGACATCATCTCTGTATAAAAAGATAAAAAAGATTCCCTTCATTTAATTCATTCCTGAAAATCGAGGCGACAACTGCGCCCCTTGCCACTTCAGGCTCCTCAATTCTCGCGCCTGCTGCTTATGTCCTTGCCCTTCATAAATAAGACCGGGGGTCCTTCCATTTCCCCCCCCCCTTCGCCTCTTCGCATCTTCTTCCTCCTCGCGACCCCGAAGAACTCAAGCACCACCGCCATCGTCGACCTTGAAGCTCTGCCTCATCCCTGGCCGCTGCATCAACCTGAACGTACAACAGATCCACTACTCTCCGCCGCCGCTCCTGAGAATCCAGTAAGTCCTTCTCCCTCAACCCTAGATTTGCATTAGGTTTTTGGTGCTTGGCTGTGTTCATCGGTGTTCGTACGAGCTTGATCACTTTACCCTTGCTTTCCTTACTGTCTCGTTGAATCCAGACCAACCTGACTTTTTCCTCCTGCGGCTGAAGCTACAATCTTGTTTTGCCTCACCGTAATATCCTTAGAACCACAAACAGATCCATCTGGATCCTCTTTATTCTGTTGTCACCATTTTTTAGGGTTCAGAAATTTTCTTTACTAGGCCACGGTAGATCCAAAATTATAACATCATCTTGTGAAACCTGTTTCTTCAGTTCTTAATCGATTTCAGCTCTGCTGCTTCCACTATAGGCGGTTTAACTTCGTAGAAAATCATAATCCGCCAGGTACCATTAGCCTCACTTAAACCGCCATCTTGTCTTGAGTAGCAGTATCCGGTTTAACCTGTATATATGCCTTGACTAAATCCCCCGGTTTAACACCGATTTGTGCATATCAACCTTGAATCGGAAACCGGCCTTTGCACTTCTTTTACAGTTTGTCTTCCAAAATGACCAAGAAATTCGCCGCTTGCAACTAGGTTCCTTCCCGGTTCACAGAAACATAGCTCAATGGATATGTTCTAACTGGCGCTTTGGCCAAGAAAAGTGTTCTTAATTGGCGAGTCCCTGATCCTGAATGCCCTCCTGAATCTCAAGATGGAGAAGTGATTGTGTTCATGCAGCATCTAGACCAGGGGTTTAGCCCTCCCGGATGAAAGTTTTTCCGGGATGTGCTTGCTAGCTTCCAACTCCATCCTCAGGACATTGGACCAAACTCTATGTCCAACAAATGCAATTTTCAAGTGTTCTGTGAAGTTTACCTTCAAGAAGAACCAACTATTGAGCTCTTTCGGGATTTCTTCCACTTAAACCGCCGAACTGAATTCTCTGACGGTCCCAATACTGAACTTGGCGGAGTATCAATTCAGAAGAGAAAATAAGTCGATTTTCCTCATGCCAAACATCACAGCCATCCTAAAGACTGGAATCAAACATGGTTTTTTTGTCGGAATACCGCTCTTGCTGGTGAAAACCCTCTGCCGGGTTACCATGCTCACCGGCTTAGTAACGGCCATCCACTGCCTCCACGGCTCACTGCCAAAGAACGACAAACTTATGCACCTCAACTTGCTAAGCTCCGGGCTTTCCTAGCAAACGTCTTAACCGACATCGACCTTGTTCACTGCTGGGTTTCATGGGGTATCCTACCTTTAAGCCGCCGCACCAGGTTGATGCATGAGTATACCGGGGACATCAAGGACCCTCAACGGTATCATGAAATAGAGATGACTGATGATGAAGTCACTGAATCTGTCAAGAAGATGCTGGATGAACCGATCGCTGAATGCAACAAAACTGGGCTGCGTCCCTTTTATGCCTCCAACAAACCACCATCGGTAAAAATTTCATCTTTCTGCTTTTTTGATCCGTCTCCGCTTTAACACTGTTCTGATAACCCTTTGTTTATTCTTACAAGCAAACAACCCTTTCTGGAAGAGAAAAACTCAAGATAAACCGGCAAAAGCTGAAGACAAATCGGCGAGGGCTCTTCGTGCCAAGAGCAAAGTCACCAAGAAGCCAGCCAATAAGAAAACCGCTGAGTCCTCTGACCCGCCCGAAGACGTTGATGATTCGGAACAAGAGGTAGAACTTGACTCCCTTGGTTCATTTTTCATACACCTTATTGACAATGACTATTACCAGGATGATGCGGAAGCCAGTCGTGCTGACCATGTAGAGGTAATCTCTCTTTCCTCCGATTCAGATCATGTGCCGGTTCAAAAATTTCGCTATGCAGTTCGGAAAGTAAAATACTCTCACCCTCTTGCTCATTTGGATCCGCGATTTTCTTTGAAGACACAGCAACCTGAAGGTCGTCGCACAACCCGGCGCAGTGGCTAGCAAGTCACTTCCTCCGGTTTACCAGACACCCCAAACCGAAAGCGTCGTCCAGAGGTCTCTTGCTCTTTTAATAAACCTTATCCCTTGGGGGGTTGCTTCCGATACCCATTTAATCCGTCTGATTCAAATTATCAGGTCACTTCTAATTCTTCATCTGGCGATTCATCAACCACCCAAATGCCTCCCCTCAAGACTGTCGCTGGGTAAGTATACTGGCTTTTAGCTTTGTTTTCTTGCGCCGGTTTACCAACTAACCTCTGTTTTAATATTACAGTGCCAAAGCCCGACTGAGCAAGAAAGCAAAAACCAATGTCCCCACTAAGGAGGTTCACCTAGACAGGACTTCAGAAGGCGCTGGTGGAGATGCTGACATCGCTATGGATGATCATGTACCCCAAGGTCAGGATACCTATGTTGATCCGCCAGAAATCAACCCGGCTAGTCCTCATGCTGATCCTCCAGGCCCAACCAAGGACGAAGAACTGCCAAGCCCGGCCAGGGATACTGTCAATCCGCCAAGCCCATCAAAAGGTGGCGATGATGATGTTGTTATCACTGGTACTGGTCACACTGTCCTTGGCAACCCGGTTGCCTTATCAAAGCATACTACCAAGGAGGAATTTGCTGCGATGGGTAAGGGGAAAGGGAAAACCGATTTGTCCAGCTACGTTAATCTTTCTACTTAGGAGCTCCATTCCGGATCCCTAAACCGCCTATACACAAGCCGAGATTATGAGGCCGGTTTGGTGAACATGATGAAGGAGCGCTATGAGGTAATCTTCCATATCACTTTAAACTTTATTGTTCTGTATATCGACCCCATTGTAGCCCCCAAGGGCCGGTTTGTCTCTTGAAGATAAACCGGGACTTTGAGATAAAGAACACTTCAAGTGAGTAGCCCTCAAGGGCCGGTTTATCTTATCAAGATGAACCGGGACTTCATGTTTCAAATTGTCCTTTTTTAATGCCTTTGCCTTTGATTTGTTGATCAAATACACATTGGCCCCCAAGTGCCAAGATGAATACTTGTATTGAGCCTTGGGACTTTTAAACAATCAGGAGGAAAGAAGCAATCCACATTAGCCCCCAAGTGCCAAGTGTATAACTAGTTATATGCTTGGGACTTTGAGAAAAATATTAACATCTTCATCATCTGACTGTTGCAGGTTGAGATGATCAACAAAGAATCTCAAATTGCCGATCTGCAAGAGAATATCAAGTTGCAACTGTCGGTGTCAAAACCGCCAGATCTCGGGTAGGGGGTCCCGAACTGTGCGTCTAGGCGGATGGTAACAGGAGACGAGGGACACGATGTTTTTACCCAGGTTTGGGCCCTCTTGATGGAGGTAAAACCCTACGTCCTGCTTGATTAATATTGATGATGTGGGTTACAAGAGTAGATCTACCACGAGATCAAGGAGGCTAAACCCTAGAAGCTAGCCTATGGTATGATTGTTGTTCGTCCTATGGACTAAAGCCATCTAGTTTATATAGACACCGGAGAGGGCTAGGGTTACACAGAGTCAGTGACAAAGGTAGGAGATCTACATATCCGTATCACCAAGCTTGCCTTCCACGCCAAGGAAAGTCCCATCCGGACACGGGACGAAGTCTTCAATCTTGTATCTTCATAGTCTTGGAGTCCGACCGATGATGATAGTTCGGCTATCCGGACACCCCCTAGTCCGGAACTCCCTCAGTAGCCCCTGAACCAGGCTTCAACGACGACGAGTCCGGCTCGCATATTGTCTTCGGCATTGCAAGGCGGGTTCCTCCTCCTAATAATTTATAGAAGATCGTGAACACCAGGATAGTGTCCGGCTCTGCAAAATAAATTCCACATACCACCGTAGAGAGAATAATATTCACACAAGTTCAATCTGCTGACATATTCTGTGGCGTGACGTCACACCATGGCCAAGCCTTTATTTGAAATGTTTTTATTGTACCACTTCAGCGCGTTTAGCGAAGCGGTTTCCTTGGCACGTCCTGTCGAAGCAGAGATCGTGTTCCCCTTATTCCGGGATTCCCATCAATACGGACGTGGGTAACCCAACCGCGCCCATTGCCACGCCCCCTCCATCGAAGGCGGGTTCCAAACGGTCACGGGGACGGCTCTTGGTATTCTTCCTCTTTATAATGAGACCAAGGCCCGTTCTTTTATTCAATCTTCTATCGAATCCGCCCCTCTCCCTGAGTTCCAACACCCAGGGCTCCGAATTCAGGTACCTTCGATCCTCGAAAATGTCCGGTCCTGATCTACGAGGCTGGTGGATGCCCTCCTCCGTCACGGAGGAGGATGTGCTAAAGCTGAGAGATGCCAGGTATTTAACCTATGAGATTTTTCATTGGCTGCCTGCCCGAGGGCAAGTTATCCCAACTCCCGAGCCCGGCGAGATCGTCGTGTTCATGTCTCACTTCCGTCGGGGTTTAGGCTTCCCGACGGATCCCTTCATGAGGGGGCTCATGTTTTACTATGGGCTGGAATTCCATGACCTGGCTCCGGAGTCCATCCTCCATATCTCATCATTCATTGTCGTTTGTGAAGCCTTCCTCCGCACTACCCCTCACTTTGGCTTATGGCTCAAAACCTTCAACATGGAGCCGAAGATGATTGAGGAGCGTCAGGCAGAGTGCGGCGGGGCGGTTATAAGCAAGAGGGCCGAAGCTCCATGGCCCAAGGGCTCTTTCCAAGAGGAGCTCGGCTTGTGGCAACAGGAGTGGTTTTATATCACCGCTCCCCGGGGCAGCAGGCAGAAGCCGCCGCCCGTCTTTCGCTCGGGCCCTCCACAGCAGCTGACGTCATGGGTCAACAAGGGGCGTGACTGGGGGTCGCCCAAAGACGTCCCCCTATTGCAGGACCGGATTCGAGTCCTCCAAGAAAGGGAGATCAATCTGGTCGCAGTGGTGTAGGTCATGTTGATCCGGCGCCTACTGCGCTGCAAACGTCGCCCCCTCTGCCTGTGGGAATTTAATCCGGAGGGGCCGCGAGCTCTTCAACACTTCATGGGTTTGACTCCCATGGAGATGTATAAACTGTTCTTCGGATCGCAAGAGACGCATCCGGAATTGACCGAGGACGCTGGCCTAAGCTGCAATCGCCCGGATACTCAAGTAAGTAGCCCTGTGTCCGGACACACCATCCATTTATTTATCGTGAGCTTGCCTTTTAACCAGCTATCCCTGGACAGGAGTGGATAGCGCAAGCAAAACTGATACGGTGTCCGGCCCCCCTCCCTGAGACCATGCAGGATCCCGTGTTAATTAAAATGTTGGAGGTTGCACCTTCAAATGAGGGCGAAGGGGGGCATAGGGAAACTATCACCTCTGCCAAGGAGGTGTTTAATAAGGGAGGAATCGAGAGTCCCTCCTTCCAGGGGGAGAAGCGGAACGCTTCCGAAGACCCGGAGGCCAAGTCCTCAAAGCGGGGAAAGAAATCTGTACCGGAAGGTCCTGCGCCAGAAAGCGCCCCGGCCGTACTGTCTCCTCGGAGGAATCAGCCCTCTAACGAGCCGTAAGTAAAAAGGGGGATTTTATAATTATTAGACACCCCTGCTTAATGTCTAAAGGTAACCGAAGTTTTTACCTTGTAGTCGGATCTCAGCCCATCTCAGCACAGCTCATCTTCGGGAGACCTTCGTCCGGAGATGATGGAGAGCGAAATGCCTCCATCTGCCGCCCCATCGCACGGGGCGGACGACCCTGAGGTGTCGTCGTGGAGGGTCTCCCCGAGTCCGGCGGGGCCGGAGAGTTCGGCACCCATTGGAGTACAGCCGGTGGAGCTGCAGGATTTGCTTAATAGGGCGTCCATCTCAGAAGATCGCCACACATTAATGGGTAATGTGATTGAGAGGATCTCGTCCGCTGAAAGCGGGTTGTATGAGGCCGTCGGAAGTTTACTGACGGGATTTGAGGTACGCAAAAAGTGACATACCTGTTGATAGTTTTGCACATGAAGTGCGCCCTGTATAGTAGCCCCCGAGACTTGGTATGCTGTCGAAAACGGCAGCGTGCCTAGGATCATAATCTTAGTTATTAACTGTCGCCTTTCCTATGCAGGTGGCGGAACGTTCGGTGACCAGCCGGACGGATGGATTCGCTAAGCTGAAGAAGCAACTCGACGCTGCAGATGCGGACATCTCGCTGGTCAATAAACGACTTGATGAGTCACAAGGTATGTGATTGCGCCGCGGTCGCTTAGTAAGGGAGCTGATGCCCATTCCTTACAAGTTGTATGCTTGATGCAGATGGTGCTGCTGCTGTGGAAGACCTTCGAGCAGAACTTTCTCGGGCCAAGGAGCAGGCCAGAAAAAGCGAGGCGGCCGCCTTGAAGGCAGCGGAAGAGCTAGAAGCCGAGAAGGTTGCTCACTGCCGAAGCAGGGAGGAGATGGCCGGAATGGCCATGAAATTAAAAGTTGCTACCGACCGCCTGGAGGTTCTTGAAGGAGAACGCCGAGCGGAGCAAGAGGACCTGAAGAAGGCCGACGCCGAAGCCAAGGATGCCCGTAGTGCGATGCAGGCTATGAAGGAGGAACTGCGTCAGGTCGGAGACATTGTGGCTGGAAAGCCCTTTATGCTGCGTAGGAAGTTCACGGATCCGAAGTATGCTCAACTGGGTCGATTGTACGGTGCGGAGGATCCTTATCTGGACTTGGCGGCGAGTGCGACTGACGCAGTCCTGCACTTTCGAAGCCAGGAGGATCATGAAATGGAAGAGGTTTTCTAGTCTCAATTCCATAGTCCGGAGCGTCCACTTCCATTGAGTGATCGGCTGGTTGAGTGGGCTGAGCTGAATAGATTGTCCGGACTGGCCATGACGGATGTGGTAACTCATCTGTGGCCGAAAAGCCCCAAGCCGAAGAGTTATTTTGGCTTGTTGCAGCAATTCCTTGGGGCAGTGCCGCATATTAAGGCGATGAAGCGGTCGGCACGCATAGAAGGTGCGCGGATGGCTCTCGCCCATGGTAAAACATACTGGGCGGAGATGGATGCCACCGCTATTGCATCCCAGGGTTCGGACAAAAGCCGATTCCCCACCGAGCATTACTTTGAGGAAGTCCTGCAGGGCGCTCGTATAATAGAGTCGCAGTGCTCGAAAGATGTTATGTTTGAATGACATGTATGATTTCTAAGATCATGTTTATAATGCAATGACTTTTTATACTTGTGTGTTCAAGTGTTGAACTATCTCCTGTGCGGCCGTATATGTATGTATAATCTGAAAGATGGCAGTCTTTGGCTTCAGCCCCCACGCACATGGTGCAGGGGTGTTTGCAAAAAGAAAAACACTTTTTCACACTTAATACAACGTCTTGGTCCTTTTAAGGAGGTGATAGCATAGCAAACTAGGCAACCGGACTATAATGCTTTATCACTTTCACTTAGCCATAGGAGCTCGAATGTGGGGCTACTATATAGCCCCTAATGGCACCGCGCTTCTCCGAACTTAGGGCGCGTATGTGCCTGACCGGGAAGCGGTCCTTCGTCAAAGCGGAGGAATTCTAAACATTCCAATGGTCGATCGAGTGGTTGACCAGTCTCTCGCTATATCATGACAGTCAGTTTTCGGCTTTCTCTACTAAGGTGCTCTCCCGGCCGAATCGGGGCACAATCACAGTAGTTCTCCTGGTGCCGCGTTAGCCGATGATACGGAATGTAAGGCAGCAAAACACAAGATCCGGGCAAACCGAACATTTGACCGAAGACATGATTCGGAGCTGATGCATATAAGGCCTAACTCGAGACGCCGAACACTCCCTGAGGTGTTCGGTCTTTATGATATCGGGCAGAATAAAGCTCTAAGCCCCTAGTGTCTAGGTATAGGCGGGAACTTCTGACGCGGCCGATGCCAAAATGCCAGCCTCCTCCTCGGCTCTGGTGGGAAATCGGGGGATGTGTACCAACAAGAGACAGTGAGAAAGGTTTACGCAGGGTCTTAATCTAAAAAGAATCCTTGCAACGGGTCCCTACTGCACGTCTGCGCCTGTGTCTCCATTGTGCTGTATCCTGGACAGGTGTAGCACGTGCTTCATCTGTATAAGAGAAGGACTTAGTTTCTAAGAAATATCGTGCAAAAAGTGTATCAAAATAAAGTATAATTTGGAAGATGAAGAAAGTTGAGCTTTATTGGCTTTCATCATTTATGTGCGCGGCCCCCTAAAAAAAGGGGGTATGCGGCTGGGAAGCCCCTTGCCGGACTCGTCTAACCATGTCCAAGGTCTAAATGACCTGTTTTTAGGGGCTTTGACCTGCAAGGTCGGAATAATGTGTGGCTGTCTAGGCAGCCGCACACTCTCCGTGGTCGAGAGACACTTGAAGTTTTAAGAATATGCCACGTGGACCGGGCATTTTTAAGCGTAAGAGACGTGTAATGCGGTATTGCATGAAAGCGCGCGAAAGCTGCACGCCCCAGTAGTGCTTAAGGGCTACTGCTAAATGGGGCGATGGAGGGTGAGCTTTTCGCGACAGAGGTTGTCGGATGAACCGAACACGACCCCTAGTGGTACAGAGCCTGTAAAATTGGCTAAAAAGGCCTGGCATCACTCCTTTGAAGGAAGTGCTGCTATAACGAATTTTGGTGGGTTCTATCCCCAGTCTGCGGACGGTGTCCTGATATAGCTGGGGTCGCGCTGCGTGTTATCACGTGAAGTGAGTTCACTGTTTTGACTTCTAATGGGAAAGTCTTTTGTTTTCTGGAGCGCTGCTTTTGGGTTTCGTCACTGTCACTTGGTGTGTCGAGCCCTTTGTGTTCGGCGTTAAGTCGGCCGGACTGCTTGAAGACCCAACAATCTCTGTGGGTATGGTTTGCAGGCTTCCCGGAGGTACCGTGTATTTGACACATTCTATCCAGAATCTTGTTGAGGTTGGATAACTCGTCACTGTTATCCTTTAAGGGCAGTGTTTTGTTGTTCGGCCGAGAGCTTTTGAATCCAGCGTTGACCGCCGTACTATTTGGGCCATTCTCCTTGTTCCGGCGCTGATCTTTTTTGCGTCGTGATTTCCCATTTCCATCCCCGATTTCGGATGTACTCGGGTCGCTGGTGCTGCATCTAGCCAACCAGCTGTCTTCCCCCGCGCAAAAGCGGGTCATGAGACTTGTTAGTGCGGCCATTGTTCTTGGTTTTTCCTGGCCGAGGTGTCTGGCGAGCCATTCGTCTCGGACGTTGTGTTTGAAGGCTGCCAAGGCTTCAGGGTCCGGACAGTCGACTATTTGGTTCTTTTTAGTGAGGAACCTGTTCCAGAATTTGTGTGCTGATTCTCCGGGCTGTTGAGTTATGTGACTTAAATCATCTGCATTCGGAGGCCGGACATAAGTCCCCTGAAATTTTTCTCGAAACGCATCCTCAAGCTCTTACCAACTCCCAATCGTATTTTCTGGGAGGTTTTTAAGCCAATGTCGGGCTGGCCCTTTGAGCTTGAGGGGAAGGTATTTTATGGCATGGAGATCGTCTCCTCTTGCCATGTGTATGTGTAGGATATAATCCTCAATGCAGACTCCGGGGTCTGTTGTTCCGTCGTATGCCTCTATGTTTATGGGTTTAAATCCCGCTGGAAATCCATGATCCAGTACCTCGTCGGTAAAACATAGTGGGTGTGCGGCGCCCCTGTATTTGGGTGTGCCGTTGTCTTCAAATGCTCGGCTGGTTGTGTTACTTCCTCGAGTCTTCTTTTTTGGCCCATAGATAGACCTGGCCGGGTTATCCTTTTTCTGAAGATCTTTATGCTGATCATGTGCCGGCTTGTGTGTGGCGCCCCGTGTTGCTCTTGGCCTGTCATCTGGTCCTCTATCCGGCCAGGTGGCCCCTTTCTTTTTTGACTGCTGGGGCTCGAAGGCCTCCTCGTCAAATTCGGGCAACAACTTGCGCTTCGGGTAGCTCTTTGTCTAGTGACTAGTGCCATATTTATCTGCGGTGTTGAGTACTTTACTCCATCTTATTCTAAGTGTGTCTTCCGCTGTTTTGAGCTTCCGCCTTTGCTTCTTCAAACTTCTTGCAGTGGCGACGAGCCTGTTATGGAGATTCGTATGCTCTGGTGATGTGAGATCATCTTCGCCGGGGATGGGTTGCTTGTCCGGTTCATGTCCGGCTGGCTGCTTGTTGACGTGTGCGTCGTCCACTGCTTCGCCCTGCCCTAGGGCCGGGTCCATATGGGTACCGTTTTTGTCGATGCCGGTCTTCGGGCGGCGCTTGCGTCGCCGCTTTGTTTGTCTGTTGGGGGAGTTGTCCTTCACCACGTCCCGTTTTTCCTCATTGTTGCTTCCTTTTGGTGTGTCCACCATGCATACGTTGTGGGATGGGGTGGCTTTCCTGCGCCCGTTAGGCGCTGGTTCTTGGTCGTCTCCGGCATCATCGTCCATACCGTCGATGTCCTCAGGGTCATAATCTTGCATGTCGGTTAGGTCGTCGACAGTGGCTACCAAGTGGGTGGTGGGTGGGCTCTGAATTTCTTCGTCGTCCGCATCCCAACCGTCCTGGCCGCAGTCCGGCCAGGCCTCTCCTGATAACGAGAGGTACTTTAGCAAACTCAAGATGTCGCCAAAAGGTGAGTGTTGAAAGATGTCCGCCGTGGTGAACTCCATGATCGGCGCCCAATCGGATTCGACTGGAGGGGGCGTGGGAGGTCCGGATTCCGACAAGGAGTCCAGCACCTCGGAGTCACGAGCTTCATGGGGGACAAGATCGATGTTCGGCTCTATCGCCGTAGAGGTTGCAGCCCCCGAGGTGGTGTCTAGCCATCCATCCTTGGTCTGCGCAGCCGGCTCCGAGTTGAAGATCGGAGCGGGTTCGAGTGCGGCCTCCAGGGTACTGTCCGGCTGCAGAGCTAAATCATGCCCATCATGACAGTACGGCATGCTCGGCTGTGGCTCGAATCGGTCGAGGATCAAGTCCCCGCGGATGTCAGCCGTGAAGTTCAAACTTCCAAATCTGACCTGATGGCCAGGGGCGTAGCCTTCGATCTGCTCCAGCTAGCCAAGCGAGTTGGCCCGCGGTGCGAAGCCGCCGAATACGAAGATCTGTCCGGGGAGGAAGGTCTCACCCTGGACTGCATCATCGTTGATGATCGAAGAAGCCATCGAGCCTATTGGTGACGACACAGAGCAACTCTCAATGAAAGCACCAATGTCAGTGTCAAAACCGGCGGATCTCGGGTAGGGGGTCCCGAACTATGCGTCTAGGCGGATGGTAACAGGAGACGAGGGACACGATGTTTTTACCCAGGTTCGGGCCCTCTTGATGGAGGTAAAACCCTACGTCCTGCTTGATTAATATTGATGATGTGGGTTACAAGAGTAGATCTACCACGAGATCAAGGAGGCTAAACCCTAGAAGCTAGCCTATGGTATGATTGCTGTTCGTCCTATGGACTAAAGCCATCCATTTTATATAGACATCGGAGAGGGCTAGGGTTACACAGAGTTGGTTACAAAGGTAGGAGATCTATATATCCGCATCGCCAAGCTTGCCTTCCACGCCAAGGAAAGTCCCATCCAGACACGGGACGAAGTCTTCAATCTTGTATCTTCATAGTCTTGGAGTCCGGCCGATGATGATAGTTCGGCTATCCGGACACCCCCTAGTCCGGAACTCCCTCAGCAGCTGTCGGCGTTCTCGGAACGGGGGTCCCCAGACTTGCCTGCCTACAGCCTGCGACGTGGCTCGGGCTGTGGCCCAGTGCGGCCCACTTTCATCAACTCAAGCTCAAGACCCTCGCGAGGGGCCAAGACTCGCGGGGCGGACGACGGGAAGCTTCCTCAGGGGCAGCCTCGTTAGGTTGGCTCGCGAGGAGGCGGAGAGATCAAGGCGGGGGTACCTCGTGAGGTGCCCATGACGCAAGCCATGACGATCGAGGCCAGGCAGGCGCCAGCCTACGCAGTGTCCTCGTTTCCCCCTTGGTGCAAAGGGAGCAAGCACAGACCAAAGCATCAGGCAAAGGTTACAGTTTCGGTGCAACAAGACCAAGACCAGCAGAGCAGCAGGATGGAGGTCACCGTGGAGCCCAAGACGGCGTCATCGTCAGAGTCTTTGGCAGTCGAAGACCAACTTTAGTCAGGATAAGTGTACTAGATGTTCCCCTTCAAAATGGCCAATTGTTGGCGCCCTTCCCGCTCAATATTTGGGAAGAGGACCAGGGCCTCTCACTCTATATATAGGGCTAGCCACCATAGCTGAGGGGCAACCGAGAATCGACCTCTCCAAAGGGACAACACCACCGCAAGAACATCCCTCGCGAGGATGTTCTTCTCTTGTATTATTCATCATCAGCCCCTGAGGCAATCCACCACACCACAAACTAGAGTAGGGTATTACACCACAACGGTGGCCCGAACTAGTATAAACCTTGCGTCCCTTGTGTTGTTCATCGTGTAGCCTATATTCCGAGCGAGGCTTCAAGACGTGAGTCGGTAGGGGAGAGATCTTCGTGCACACCCCAGAGTTCGAAACTCAAGGGTCTGCCGGAACCCGAAATCCAACATTTGGCGCGTCAGGTAGGGGTGCGCCGGAATCGTGTCTTCTGCTGTCTTGCGTTTTGCCGTCCGTCGCATCCATGTCTGACGCTCGCCGAGCCCCCGCCAAATGTTGGGCTGCTCTCGCGGCCCATGTCACCCAGACGGCCCCCGTCGGCGGGCCTCCCCATCGTTCCCCGTCGCCTGCCGCCCACGCCGCCACCGGCCCGGCGGGGAACGAGCAGCAGGCGTCGTTGCTGCATCCCTCGGTGCGGCGAGAAGGCCGCACCGCTACCCCGTCGCTAACTCCAGCAGGCTCGTCGTTGCATGCTCGTCGCGCTCCCGCGGACGCGCATGCCGCGCTGATCCTGGCACGTGAGCTCCTGCACTACAGACCCGTCGACGACCTCTACGACGAGTGGCTTGCTTGCATCACCGAGCTCATCAGCGCCGCAGGGGGCTCCCCCGCGCCGTCCCTCTTGCTGCATCACCCTCCGTCCTGTGCGGGCAACACGGCCCCGGAGGCGCCTCCACCGCCTCCTCCTCAAGAAGGCGCCCTGGCCCCAAGGCGCGCGGCCCCTGGACGAGACCCGCCGCGTCCAGTGCCCGCGCAGCAAGAAAAGAGCTGCCAAGAGATTCCTCGTCCTCAAGAAGGCGCTCGCAAGCTCCCTGTGCCAGCACGTCATGACCGCGCTCCTACTCCAGCGCGCCAAGACCCCGTGCTGCTCCTGGCGGCAGTGTGCGGAGACCTCCAAGATCAAGCCCTTCGTCATCAAAGGCCCCTTGTGGCCACTGCAGGCTGCCGCGCCTTCACCACTGAGCTGCGCAATGTGGCCTGGCCGGGCAAGTTCAAGCAAGATCTGCCTCCTCGCTACGACAGCACTGCCGACCCCGCGGAGTTCCTCCAGCTCTATGAGCTGGGCATCGAGGCGGCCAGCGGGGACAAAAAAGTCATGGCGAACTGGTTTCCCATGGCACTCAAGGATGGGGCCCGCACTTGGCTCCTCAACCTGCCACCCAGCACGATCTCCTCTTGGGACGAGATGCACACTCGCTTCATCAACAACTTCCAGGGCACTCGTGACCGGCCCCCGGCCATGAGTGACTTGCGCCGCATCAAGCAACAGCTAGGAGAGACCCTGCAAAAGTACATCCAGCGCTTCAACAACGCCCGCCTCAAGATCCCCAGGGTGACTGAGGAAGCCATCATCTCAGCCTTCTCCGATGGCGTTCATGACATCAAGATGAAGGAAGAGCTAGCGATCCATGAGGATCTGTGCACCTCTCTGGAGCTGTTCAACTTGGCGACCGAGTGCGCCAGGGCTGAGGAAGGGCGCCTCTCCCTCCTCGAGCTTCCAGCTGCTGATCCAGAAGAGAAGAAGCCCAAGGCCAAGGAGGTGAAGCGCAAAGGGGCAGTTGTGCTCGCAGCTGAGCCAGATACCAAGCGAGGCAGGGATCAACTGGAGTCATCCAAGGGCAGCCGGTACTACGTGTACCACGACCTCCACACCCACAACACCAACGAATGCCAAGAGCTCAGGGATGTGCAAGATGAACGTATTGGCCGACGCCCCGAGCGCAATGATCGGGGCTATGGCCGAGGAGGAGGAAGAGGTGGAGGACGATGGGATCGGATGACCATGGCCCTCGCCAAGGGTGGCGTGACCGACCTCGCGAGGACCGCTGGTAGGACCAGCCTCGCGAGGGGGGTTGGAGGGATCAGCCTCGCGAGGATCGCCCACAAGGCAATGCAGGCCTCCCTCATCTGCCGCCACCGCCGAGGAGGAATGAAGACCAGCATCAGAACGAGGGGGTTGGGGGCTTCCAGGAGCCGCGCGCAATTGCTTGCATCCTAGGCGGGGCTCAATCCCCGGCCTCTCAGCGGATCTTCAAGCAGTTTGCTCGCTAGGTGAATGTAGTCCTCCCAAAGACCGAGGCCTCGCGCCCTCTCAGGTGGTCCACGTGTGCCATCATGTTCAGTTCTGCAGATCATATCAAGTGCGCAGCAACGGCTGGTGTTCTCCAATACTCTGTTCCCCAGTCATCAGCAATGTGCAGGTCACCAGGACCCTCATCGATGGTGGAGCAGGGCTCAATGTTCTTTCTATCGAGACATTCAACAATCTCCAAGTGTTGTATGATCAGCTTCAGCCAACCAAGCCTTTCTCAGGAGTTACTGATGGTTCTACCACCCCGATAGGGCAGGTCCGCCTCCCTGTCACCTTCGGACAACGCAAAAACTACCGTACTGAGCTCATCGACTTTGATGTCGCCCACATCCGCCAGCCATAAAACACCATCCTCGGGTATCCGGCCCTGGCCAAGTTCATGGCAGTGACTCACCATGGCTACAATGTCCTCAAGATGCTAGGAAGCGGTGGAGTCATCACAGTCCCCTATGAGGATAAGGATGCAGTGTGTTCTCTCGAGCGTGCCTTCCAGGCCGCGGCAATTGAAGACCCAGATCACAGGAGTGGGAGCCTTCCCGGAGCAGTCCCTAAGAAGAAGAAGACATCACCTGGTCCGGGCCATCAGGAGGCAGGCACCTCCAGGGGTGTCGCGTCAGGATCCGTGTCCATTCAAGGGGCGCCTCCCTATGTCGCATAGGAAGGCGCGCCCGGTGCCCTCCTCGGGCAGGGCTCGGGGGCTCTCTCCTGGAGGGCCACCGACTTTGCCAAGGTCACGAGGGAGGCGCTCGGGCACCACTTGGAGGCGTGCTTCAGAGCATGCTTCCCTCAGGAAGGTGTGAGGCAAGGAGGGCCAAACCCTCAGGAGTTCATCGCCAGAAACACTCATGAGCTGCAGGAGTCAAGAGTCATCCGCGGCAGCCGCCGCTTACTCGCTGTAGCCCCCCATCCAGGCGAGGATGATGGGCTGCGCGTCTGCATCGACGTGCCAGGGCTCAACTGAGCCGTGTCTCAAGAGTGACTCTGGCCCTCGCGCGTGGGACGTTGCGGTGGTCCACCCCACAGCTACGTTCGCATGCCTCTCGGCTTGCCGAACGCGGTCGCCGCTCATTAGCGCCTCCTGAGGAGCATTCTAGAGGCTCAGAAGGTCAGGCATTGCGCGGTCCTGGCAGAGATGGAGATGGTCCTCGAGGAGCCGCCTGCGCCCCCGGAGCCTCCTGAGGCTCTGGGTCCTAGGGGCTCATGAGGATCGGCTTCCTCACCACGCGTCGTCCGCTACTTTAGCATTCTTTCATCTCCAACAGTATCAGGTGACATCTTTCAAGTTCCATTTCAGCTAGGAGCGCCCCCAGGGCTGCATCATTCCCAGGCCGCGTGGGTTCGTCCCTGTGGCGTGTATCTCTTTTGTTCATGTCTTTAGGTTACCTTGTTGGGGGCGCCCCTCGGGCTGCATTATCCCCAAGCCGCTCGGGCCTGACCCAATGGCATGTATCTTTCCTGCATCTATCTAGGTCGTGTGCCCCGCATACTTGACCCGCTATGATTATTACATGATGCCCCCCAGGGCACCCCTTCTTATTCTTCATGCTAATCGCTTGCATGTTAAAAGGGGGCACTTGAGCATCGCGACTCACGGGCTCTTACTGGCTCTCCAGCCCTCACCTCCTGGCCTTGTCCACGGCGTCGCGACCTGGCATACCAGTGACGGCTGAGCTCGCTCGAGGGCCGGGACCTGAGGACGTAGAGCATTGGCATCTAATCAATCTTGCAGGAGCACAGTACAAGCAAAGGCCCAGAGCCAGGCGCAACCCGCCTTGAGGTAGGGCCCCGTGAGTCCCCCGCTGGCTCACAAGTGCCAAAATACACCTCGTCAAGCCCTACCATGCCAGCCACGTGTCAAGGCGGGGCTGTACACGCCCCGGGGGCTCCTCCCGGAGAGGGGCCCCCTCCCACGTACCAGTGGAAGCACCATGCTCCGCACTGGCTGACGACACTGCCGAGGAGCGGCTATGCCCGTAGACATACGGAAGAGCTATGCTCCGCGCTGGTGATAAACAACCGAGGGAGGCCCACGGCCGCATCAACCTCAGGGAGCCCAGAGCTCAGTGTCTGGCCCTATCGTAATGCCTCCACTCGGGAGCTCCAGGCGTGGGGGCTGGACATGGGGGCTACGTCCAGGCCATGCCCGAGCGCACGCCACCCAGCCAGGTCCCTCGGGCCTGGTTTGTCGCGTGCCCCTCCCTGAGCGGAGCCAAGGTACGAAGACCGTTTGAGCGTCAAGGGGGGCCCCTGAGCATCGCGACTCAGGAGCCTAACTAGTCACGTAGCCCCTCACTCCTTAGTCCCGTCCTGGTTTCCGGTCGGGGCTAACGGCGGCTGAGGTATGCGCGGGGCCGGGCCCGGCCGACATAGAACGATAAGTCCACTCCTATGTCTCCCTTCCCTACTTGTTGTTCGCGCATCAAGTGGGACTCCTGAGCATCGCGACTCAGGAGCCTAACTGGTCAAATAGCCCCTCACTCCTTGATCCCGTCCTGGTTTCCGATCGGGGCTAATGGCGGCTGAGGTATGCGCGGGGCCGGGCTCTGCCGACGTAGAACACAAGCAAATAGGAGGGGAAAATGCAAATTCTGGGGAATTCAAAAGCAAATGTTACAGGCCATAGGTCGTTTTCTTAACGCCGAGCACAAGTTTAAACGCCTCCATGAGGCATGATGCATGTTGCAAGAATTAAAACAGGATACAAGCCGCGAAGGGATCACTTTCTGGAGGCGCCGTCGCTTGTGGCAGGGTCGCACTGCGTGGCTCCACCTCATGAAGCCGCAGAGCTGGCAGCATCTCGCCCAGGCCTGGTGCTGAAGGCGCAGAACCTCACCAGCAAGGCCTCAGCTCGACCCTTCACAACCTCAGCAGCAGTAGCGGCAAGCTCGCCGCTCACAGGTTCCAGCAGACTGTCGAGGTTGACGTTGGGGTGGGGAAGGTAGACGTGGCTGAGGACACGCGTCAGCGCCACAGAAGAAAGGACACGCGCCTCGGCCTCGGCCGCGGGACCAAGGCCGTCTGCGACATCTTTGAGTGCATGGACCAGGAAGGGAAGCAGCTCAGCGGGGCCGTCCTCTGCGCCAGCCAACGGCTTCTCTAAGCCTCCATCATAAAGCGTGTTCAGTGCGGCGCGGGCCTTCTCCTCCAGCTTCGCGAAGGCCACTCGATCCTCAGCCAGAACCTTTGCCTTGCCGTCCAGCTCAATCCTCTCCGCCTTCAGCGCCTGCTCCAGCATCTCCAACCGGCCACGATGCTCATCGAGCTCAGCGTCCCGGTCCCTGACGGCAGCTTCTCGAGTCTTCATCTTCTTCTCCTTCTCCTGGTGGTCGTGGACCTCCTTGGCAAGCTCGTCGCACAGGCCTTGCAGCTCGTCCGCCAGCACCTGGTGAAGGAAATATGCCCTAGAGGCAATAATAAAGTTACTATTTATTTCCTCATATCATGATAAATGTTTATTATTCATGCTAGAATTGTATTAACCGGAAACATGATACATGTGTGAATACATAGACAAACATATAGTCACTAGTATGCCTCTACTTGACTAGCTCATTAATCAAAGATGGTTATGTTTCCTAACCATTGACATGTGTTGTCATTTGATTAATGGGATCACATCATTAGGAGAATGAGGTGATTGACATGACCCATCCCGTTAGCTTAGCACTTGATCGTTTAGTATTCTGCTATTGCTTCCTTCATGACTTATACATGTTCCTGTAACTATGAGAATTGTGTAACTCCCGTTTACCGGAGGAACACTTTGGGTACTACCAAACGTCACAACGTAACTGGGTGATTATAAAGGAGTACTACAGGTGTCTCCGAAGGTACATGTTGAGTTAGCATAATTCGAGATTAGGTTTTGTCACTCCGATTGTCGGAGAGGTATCTCTAGGCCCTCTCAGCAATACTCATCACCTAAGCCTTGCAAGCATGTAACTAATGAGTTAGTTATAAGATGAAGTATTACAGAACGAGTAAAGAGACTTGTCGATAACGAGATTGAACTAGGTATTGTATACCGACGATCGAATCTCGGACAAGTAACATACCGATGACAAAGGGAACAACATATGTTGTTATGTGGTTTGACCGATAAAGATCTTCGTAGAATATGTGGGAACCAATATGGGCATCCAGGTCCCGCTATTGGTTATTGACCAGAGATGTGTCTCAGTCATGTCTACATCGTTCTCGAACCGTAGGGTCCGCACGCTTAAGGTTTCGATGACAGTTATATTATGAGTTTATATATTTTGATGTACCGAAGGTTGTTCGGAGTCCCGGATATGATTACGGACATGACGAGGAGTCTCGAAATGGTCGAGACATAAAGATTGATATATTGGACGAATATATTTGAACACCGGAAAGGTTCCGGAGAAGTTTGGAGCCCCGGAAGGTTACCGGAACCCCCCGGGAGGTATATGGGCCTTATTGGGCCCATGTAGGAGGAAGAGAGAAGGAGCAAGGGAAGGGGGCGCGCCCCCCCCAAGCCCAATCCGAATTGGGGAGGGGGGCCGGCCCCCCCTTTCCTTTCTCCTTCCCCCTCTTCCTATTACTACTACTAGTACTACTTCCTAATACTAGTACTCTTTCCTTCCCCCTCCAAATAAGATAAGGAAAAGAGAGGGAAACCTACTTGGAGTAGGTTTCCCCCTCCTCATGGCGCGTCCCCCCTAGGGCCGGCCACCTCCTCCCTCCCTCCTTTATATACGGGGGTAGGGGGGCACCCTAGGACACACAAGTCGATCATTGATCGTTCCTTAGCCGTGTGCGGTGCCCCCCTCCACGATATTACACCTCGGTCATATTGTAGCGGTGCTTAGGCGAAGCCCTGCAACAGGAGAACATCAAGATCATCACCACGCCGTCGTGCTGACGGAACTCCCCCTCGACGCCTCTGCTGGATCGGAGATCGAGGGTGCGTCATCGAGCTGTATGCATGTCAAGAACTCGGAGGTGCCGGAGTAACGGTACTTGGATCGGTTGAACCGGAGGACGTACGACTACTTCCTCTACGTTGCGTCAACGCTTTCGCTTCGGTCTATGAGGGTACGTAGACAACACTCTCCCCTCGTTGCTATATCATCACCATGATCTTGCGTGTGCGTAGGAATTTTTTTGAAATTACTACGTTCCCCAACAGTGGCATCCGAGCCTAGGTTTTATGCGTTGATGTTATATGCACGAGTAGAACACAAGTGAGTTGTGGACGATATAAGTCATACTGCCTACCAGCATGTCATACTTTGGTTCAGCGGTATTGTGAGATGAAGCGGCCCGGACCGACATTACGCGTACGCTTACGCGAGACTGGTTCCACCGTTACGAGCACTCGTGCTTAAAGGTGGCTGGCGGGTGTCTGTCTCTCTCACTTTAGTTGAACCGAGTGTGGCTACGCCCGGTCCTTGTGAAGGTTAAAACAGAGTCTATTTGACAAACTATCGTTGTGGTTTTGATGTGTAGGTGAGATTGGTTCTTGCTTAAGCCCGTAGCAGCCACGTAAAATTTGCAACAACAAAGTAGAGGACGTCTAACTTGTTTTTGCAGGGCATGTTGTGATGTGATATGGCCAAGACATGATGCTATATTTTATTGTATGAGATGATCATGTTTTGTAACCGAAGTTATCGGCAACTGGCAGGAGCCATATGGTTGTCGCTTTATTGTATGAAATGCAAACGCCCTGTAATTGCTTTACTTTATCACTAAGCGGTAGCGATAGTCGTAGAAGCAATAGATGGCGTAACGGCAACGATGCTACGATGGAGATCAAGGTGTCGCGCCGGTGACGATGGTGATCACGACGGTGCTTCGAAGATGGAGATCACAAGCACAAGATGATGATGGCCATATCATATCACTTATATTGATTGCATGTGATGTTTATCCTTTATGCATCTTATCTTGCTTTGATTGACGGTAGCATTTTAAGATGATCTCTCACTAATTATCAAGAAGTGTTCTCCCTGAGTGTGCACCGTTGCGAAAGTTCTTCGTGCTGAGACACCACGTGATGATCGGGTGTGATAGGCTCTACGTTCAAATACAACGGGTGCAAAACAGTTGCACACGCGGAATACTCAGGTTATACTTGATGAGCCTAGCATATACAGATATGGCCTCGGAACACGGGGACCGAAAGGTCGAGCGTGAATCATATAGTAGATATGATCAACATAGAGATGTTCACCATTGAAACTACTCCATCTCACGTGATGATCGGACATGGTTTAGTTGATTTGGATCACGTAATCACTTAGATGACTAGAGAGATGTCTATCTAAGTGGGAGTTCTTTAATAATATGATTAATTGAACTTAAATTTATCATGAACTTAGTACCTGATAGTATTTTGCTTGTCTATGTTTGTTTGTAGATAGATGGCTCGTGCTGTTGTTCCGTTGAATTTTAATGCGTTCCTTGAGAAAACAAAATTGAAAGATGATGGTAGCAATTACACGGACTGGGTCCGTAACCTGAGGATTATCCTCATTGCTGCACAGAAGAGTTACGTCCTGGAAGCACCGCTGGGTGCCAGGCCTGCTGCTGATGCAACTGACGACGTTAAGAACGTCTGGCAGAGCAAAGCTGATGACTACTCTATAGTTCAGTGTGCCATGCTTTACGGCTTAGAACCGGGTCTTCAACGATGTTTTGAACGTCATGGGGCATATGAGATGTTCCAGGAGTTGAAGTTAATATTTCAAGCAAATGCCCGGATTGAGAGATATGAAGTCTCCAATAAGTTCTACAGCTGCAAGATGGAGGAGAACAGTTCTGTCAGTGAGCATATACTCAAAATGTCAGGGTATAATAATCACTTGATTCAACTGGGAGTTAATCTTCCGGATGATAGTGTCATTGACAGAATTCTCCAATCACTGCCACCAAGCTACAAGAGCTTTGTGATGAACTATAATATGCAAGGGATGAACAAGACTATTCCCGAGCTCTTCGCGATGCTGAAAGCCGCAGAGGTAGAAATCAAAAAGGAGCATCAAGTGTTGATGGTCAACAAGACCACTGGTTTCAAGAAAAGGGGCAAAGGGAAGAAGAAGGGGAACTTCAAAAGGAACGGCAAACAAGTTGCTACTCAAGTGAAGAAACCCAAGTCTGGACCTAAGCCTGAAACTGAGTGCTTCTACTGCAAGCAGACTGGACACTGGAAGCGGAACTGCCCCAAGTATTTGGCGGATAAGAAGGATGGCAAAGTGAACAAAGGTATATGTGATATACATGTTATTGATGTGTAGCTTACTAATGCTCGCAGTAGCACCTGGGTATTTGATACTGGTTTTGTTGCTAACATTTGCAACTCGAAACAGGGACTACGGATTAAGAGAAGATTAGCTAAGGACGAGGTGACGATGCGCGTGGGAAATGGTTCCAAAGTCGATGTGATCGCGGTCGGCACGCTACCTCTACATCTACCATCGGGATTAGTTTTAGACCTGAATAATTGTTATTTGGTGCCTGCGTTGAGCATGAACATTATATCTGGATCTTGTTTGATGCGAGACGGTTATTCATTTAAATCAGAGAATAATGGTTGTTCTATTTATATGAGTAATATCTTTTATGGTCATGCACCCTTGAAGAGTGGTCTATTTTTATTAAATCTCGATAGTAGTGATACACATATTCATAATGTTGAAGCCAAAAGATGCAGAGTTGATAATGATAGTGCAACATATTTGTGGCACTGCCGTTTAGGTCATATCGGTGTAAAACGCATGAAGAAACTCCATACTGATGGACTTCTGGAATCACTTGATTATGAATCACTTGGTACTTGCAAACCGTGCCTCATGGGCAAGATGACCAAAACACCGTTCTCCGGATCTATGGAGAGAGCAACAGATTTGTTGGAAATCATACATACAGATGTATGTGGTCCGATGAATGTTGAGGCTCGTGGCGGATATCGTTATTTCCTCACCTTCACAGATGATTTGAGCAGATATGGGTATATCTACTTGATGAAGCACAAGTCTGAAACATTTGAAAAGTTCAAAGAATTTCAGAGTGAAGTAGAAAATCATCGTAACAAGAAAATAAAGTTTCTACGATCTGATCGTGGAGGAGAATATTTGAGTTACGAGTTTGGTTTACATTTGAAACAATGTGGAATAGTTTCGCAACTCACGCCACCTGGAACACCACAGCGAAATGGTGTGTCCGAACGTCGTAATCGTACTTTACTTGATATGGTGCGATCTATGATGTCTCTTACCGATTTACCGCTATCGTTTTGGGGTTATGCTTTAGAGACGGCCGCATTCACGTTAAATAGGGAACCATCAAAATCCGTTGAGACGACGCCTTATGAACTGTGGTTTGGCAAGAAACCAAAGTTGTCGTTTCTCAAAGTTTGGGGCTGCGATGCTTATGTGAAGAAACTTCAACCAGATAAGCTCGAACCCAAATCGGAGAAATGTGTCTTCATAGGATACCCAAAGGAGACAATTGGGTACACCTTCTATCACAGATCTGAAGGCAAGATTTTCGTTGCTAAAATCGGATCCTTTCTAGAGAAGGAGTTTCTCTCGAAAGAAGTGAGTGGGAGGAAAATAGAACTTGATGAGATAACTGTATCTACTCCCTTATTGGAAAGTAGTTCATCACAAGAACCGGTTCCTGTGACAACTACACCAATTAGTGAGGAAGCTAATGATATTAATCATGAAACTTCAGATCAAGTTTCTACTGAACCTCGTAGGTCTACCAGAGTAAGATCCGCACCAGAGTGGTACGAAAATCCTATTCTGGAAGTCATGTTACTAGACCATGATGAACCTACGAACTATGAGGAAGCGGTGATGAGCCCAGATTTCGCAAAATGGCTAGAGGCCATGAAATCTGAGATAGGATCCATGTATGAAAACAAAGTATGGACTTTGGTTGACTTGCCCGTTGATCGGCAAGCCATTGAGAATAAATGGATCTTTAAGAAGAAGACTGACGCTGATGGTAATGTTACTGTCTACAAAGCTCGACTTGTTGCAAAAGGTTTTCGACAAGTTCAAGGGGTTGACTACGATGAGACTTTCTCACCCGTAGCGATGCTTAAGTCTGTCCGAATCATGTTGGCTATTGCTGCATTTCATGATTATGAAATTTGGCAAATGGATGTCAAGACTGCATTCTTGAATGGATTTCTAGAAGAAGAGTTGTATATGATGCAACCTGAAGGTTTTGTTGATCCAAAAGGTGCTGACAAAGTGTGCAAGCTCCAACGTTCCATTTATGGACTGGTGCAAGCATCTCGGAGTTGGAATAAACGTTTTGATAGTGTGATCAAAGCATATGGTTTTATACATACTTTTGGAGAAGCCTGTATTTACAAGAAAGTGAGTGGGAGCTTTGTAGCATTTCTAGTTTTATATGTTGATGACATATTATTAATTGGAAATGATATAGAATTTCTGGATAGCATAAAGGGATACTTGAATAAAAGTTTTTCTATGAAAGACCTCGGTGAAGCTGCTTACATATTGGGCATCAAGATCTATAGAGATAGATCAAGACGCTTAATAGGACTTTCACAAAGTACATACCTTGACAAAATTTTGAAAAAGTTCAAAATGGATCAGGCAAAGAAAGGATTCTTGCCTGTGCTACAAGGTGTAAAGTTGAGTCAAACTCAATGCCCGACCACAGCAGAAGATAGAGAGAAAATGAAAGATGTTCCCTATGCTTCAGCCATAGGCTCTATCATGTATGCAATGCTGTGTACCAGACCTGACGTATGCTTAGCAATAAGCTTGGCAGGTAGGTACCAAAGTAATCCAGGAGTGGATCACTGGACAGCGGTCAAGAACATCCTGAAATACCTGAAAAGGACTAAGGATATGTTTCTCGTATATGGAGGTGACAAAGAGCTAGTCGTAAATGGTTACGTCGATGCAAGCTTTGACACTGATCCGGACGATTCTAAATCGCAGACCGGATACGTGTTTTTATTAAACAGTGGAGCTGTAAGTTGGTGCAGTTCTAAACAAAGCGTCGTGGCAGGATCTACATGTGAAGCGGAGTACATAGCTGCTTCTGAAGCAGCAAATGAAGGAGTCTGGATGAAGGAGTTCATTTCCGATCTAGGTGTCATACCTAGGGCATCGGGACCAATGAAGATCTTCTGTGACAATACTGGTGCAATTGCCTTGGCAAAGGAATCCAGATTTCACAAGAGGACCAAGCACATCAAGAGACGCTTCAATTCCATTCGGGACCAAGTCCAAGTGGGAGACATAGAGATTTGCAAGATACATACGGATCTGAATGTTGCAGACCCGTTGACTAAGCCTCTCTCACGAGCAAAACATGATCAGCACCAAGACTCCATGGGTGTTAGAATCATTACTATGTAATCTAGATTATTGACTCTAGTGCAAGTGGGAGACTGAAGGAAATATGCCCTAGAGGCAATAATAAAGTTATTATTTATTTCCTCATATCATGATAAATGTTTATTATTCATGCTAGAATTGTATTAACCGGAAACATGATACATGTGTGAATACATAGACAAACATATAGTCACTAGTATGCCTCTACTTGACTAGCTCATTAATAAAAGATGGTTATGTTTCCTAACCATTGACATGTGTTGTCATTTGATTAATGGGATCACATCATTAGGAGAATGAGGTGATTGACATGACCCATCCCGTTAGCTTAGCACTTGATCGTTTAGTATTCTGCTATTGCTTCCTTCATGACTTATACATGTTCCTGTAACTATGAGAATTGTGTAACTCCCGTTTACCGGAGGAACACTTTGGGTACTACCAAACGTCACAACGTAACTGGGTGATTATAAAGGAGTACTACAGGTGTCTCCGAAGGTACATGTTGAGTTAGAATAATTCGAGATTAGGTTTTGTCACTCCGATTGTCGGAGAGGTATCTCTGGGCCCTCTCGGCAATACTCATCACCTAAGCCTTGCAAGCATGTAACTAATGAGTTAGTTATAAGATTAAGTATTACAGAACGAGTAAAGAGACTTGTCGATAACGAGATTGAACTAGGTATTGGATACCGACGATCGAATCTCGGACAAGTAACATACCGATGACAAAGGGAACAACGTATGTTGTTATGCGGTTTGACCGATAAAGATCTTCGTAGAATATGTGGGAACCAATATGGGCATCCAGGTCCCGCTATTGGTTATTGACCAGAGATGTGTCTCAGTCATGTCTACATCGTTCTCGAACCGTAGGGTCCGCACGCTTAAGGTTTCGATGACAGTTATATTATGAGTTTATGTATTTTGATGTACCGAAGGTTGTTCGGAGTCCCGGATATGATTACGGACATGACGAGGAGTCTCGAAATGGTCGAGACATAAAGATTGATATATTGGGCGGATATATTTGGACACCAGAAAGGTTCCGGAGAAGTTTGGAGCCCCGGAAGGTTACCGGAACCCCCCGAGAGGTATATGGGCCTTATTGGGCCCATGTAGGAGGAAGAGAGAAGGAGAAAGGGAAGGGGGCGCGCCCTCCCAAGCCCAATCCGAATTGGGGAGGGGGGCCGGGCCCCCCTTTCCTTTCTCCTTCCCCCTCTTCCTATTACTACTACTAGTACTACTTCCTAATACTAGTACTCTTTCCTTCCCCCTCCAAATAAGATAAGGAAAAGAGAGGGAAACCTACTTGGAGTAGGTTTCCCCCTCCTCATGGCGCGTCCCCCCTAGGGCCAGCCACCTCCTCCCTCCCTCCTTTATATACGGGGGTAGGGGGGCACCCTAGGACACACAAGTTGACCATTGATCGTTCCTTAGCCGTGTGCGGTGCCCCCCTCCACGATATTACACCTTGGTCATATTGTAGCGGTGCTTAGGCGAAGCCCTGCAACAGGAGAACATCAAGATCGTCACCACGCCGTCGTGCTGACGGAACTCCCCCTCGGCTCCTCTGCTGGATCGGAGATCGAGGGTGCGTCATCGAGTTGTACGCGTGTCAAGAACTCGGAGGTGCCGGAGTAACGGTACTTGGATCGGTTGAACCGGAGGACGTACGACTACTTCCTCTACGTTGCGTCAACGCTTGCGCTTCGGTCTACGAGGGTACATAGACAACACTCTCCCCTCGTTGCTATATCATCACCATGATCTTGCGTGTGCGTAGGAAATTTTTTGAAATTACTACGTTCCCCAACACCTGGCAGCGGCCCCAGGCATCAGCAGCGTCACCCAAGGCCGACATGGCCTGACACAGGGCCGCTCGGACGGAAGCGTCAGAGCGGACCCAGCCAGAGGCTAGCTCTAGGCGCCCGGCCACCAGGCGAGGGTCGGCACCCTAGAGATCTTCATGCAGCCGGCTTAATTCAGCAGCGGCACGGTCCAGGACAGTGGAAGGAGTGGGGGAAGTGGCAGTCGGCGGAGTAGGAGGAGAAGACGACAATGTGATCACGGCATCAAGCGCCAGGGCCTTTTGAGCCTAGGAGGCCTCTGAGACGGTGCTAAGTGTGGTCGCCTTAGGAGTCGCCTGGGCCGTGGGGGCTGGATCCACGCCGGTGCACCCCACCTGGCCTCGCGAGGACGACCAGGCAGGGGAGGCACGAGCCTCTCCGCCTCCCTTCCCCGCAAATGAAGGCGCAGCCCCGGTAGGCGTACTCGCCCCAAGTAGGGCAACCGAGGCCCCTTTCAACCTTTTAGCTATAGGCGCCGGCCTAGCCAAAAGGATGCAGACGTCAAGCCTTGGCAACAGAAACAGGAAGCAAAACATGAATCGAGCATTTATGGGTTGTTGCTCGCGGACTCAAGCAGCCTCCGACCGAACTTGAAGCCCGAGAGCCTACTGCAGGGGTCAACCTCGGGAGGCCCAGAAGCAGAGGGCGCATAGGAGGAGTTGGGGCTGGCCTCGGACCGCCCCGGGACTAGAGGAGACCCTCAGGGCACCATCCCCGTCCTGTCCTTCCTCGGGACCAAGGGCGAGTCCTCTTCGCCTCGCCTGGCGCCGGCCTCGTCGTCGTCCAGCATGGAGCGGAGGGCGCGGGACCTGCGCCGAGGGAAGGACTCCCCCGACTCTCCGTCGGTTGCCTCAGAGTCGGACTCTTCTTCCTTCTCCTCTTCTTCCTCCTCCCTGCTGGAGTCGTCGGAGGACACATTCACCGTCGCCAACGCTGCCCGATCCTCGGGAGCTTCCGCCGGCACCAGCCCCTCCCCGTTGAAGGTGGGCATGGCGTTCACCACCTACTCCGAGTCATCGCGAAGGAACAGGGGGACAGGAGCGCCCTCCGGGCTCGCCACCTCTCCCCCAACCAAGGAATGGAGGGCCGCGACTAGATCTTCGTCGGCCAGGGCCTGAGAGCTCAGGAGGAGGGCGACATCTGCTTCCCCGAGCCTCCACAATGGGAGCGAGTGCTCCTAAAGTGGAGCCACCCGGTGCTCCAGGAACTCCCTCAGGATCGTATCCCCGGTCAGCTTCGCCGCCACCAAGTTCCCTGGCTGCAGGTCTGCGTTCATCCTCTTCAGCACCACCTTCGCACGGGGGTCGTCAAGCTCCATGCGAGACCACGCATCAACGGCTTTGGGCTGCCCTGTAGGCAACACCAGTCGAGGGTGGATGCGCCCAGTGTCCACCATGACGCACTTGCTCCGAAAGCCCTCAATCCCCTTCTCGGGCTTCGATATGGCATTTGAGTTGGAGTAAGCTATAAAGCTCGCACATGCGGTGATATGGGCACCAGAAACCCAGAGGTAGAAGTAATGGTGCAGCAGGGCCACTGAGGGCATCACTCCAACGTGAGTCTCACAATAGTAGGCGAAAATTGCCAGGAGAAGAACGGAGTTGGGGTGGAGGTGCAGAGCTTGCAAGTTGTATTGGCGGAGAACAGCGAGGAAGAACTCAGAAAACGGAGGTACCAGACTGGCGATGATGGCGCTCATAAAGAGCGGATAGAAGGTGCTCCTCTTATCTTCAGGCTAGGCGGAACCAACCTTGAGCATAGTCACCCCCTCATTGCCCTGCGCCACCATCATCAGGCGCGTGAGGGCGAGATTCTTCTCCAACACATTCGGGGGATCCAGGGCCGGCGAGTACCAGGCCCCGGTCGGGGTCTTGCGAGGCGCCATGGCTCGCCGGATGTCAGAGATTGAGGCAGATCTGGAGGACTTCAGAAGCGAGAAGGAGGAGAGCGAGAAAGGGGATCTGGAGCAATGACTGATGAGGGCAAAGAAAGTAAGCTTGGCCCAGGACCGCCCTTTTGTCAGATGGACGGTTGTCGAGGCATCGTGGGGAAGCGGAGGCGCCCATGCCCAATCAACCAACACGTGGCGCCCAAGGCCGCAGGCTGTTGGGGCCCACGGCGCTTCGCACTTGCCCATTCGCTTCTCTGCTAAGCCAAGTCCAGGCGCGCCTTGGGCCCGGGGGCTACTGTTGGTGTTCTGGGAATGGGGGTCCCCAGACTTGCCTGCCTGTGGCCTGCGGCGTGGCTCGGGCCATGGCCCAGTGCGGCCCACCTTCATCAACTCAAGCTCAAAACCCTCACGAGGTGCCAAGCCTCGCGGGGCGGATGACGGGAAGCTTCCTCAGGGGCAGCCTCGTCAGGTTGGCTCACGAGGAGGCGGAGAGATCAAGGCGGGGGTACCTCGCGAGGTGCCCATGACGCAAGCCATGACGATCGAGGCCAGGCGGGCGCTAGGCGAGCGCTGGCCTGCGCAGTGTCCTCGTTTCCCCTTTGGTGCAAAGGGAGCAAGCACATACAAAAGCATCAGGCAAAGGTTAACGTTTCGGTGCAACAAGACCAAGACCAGCAGAGCGGCAGGATGGATGTCACCCTGGAGCCCAAGACATTGTCATCGCGGAGTCTTTAGCAGTCGAAGACCAACTTTAGTCAGGATAAGTGTACTAGATGTTCCCCTTCAAAATGGCCAATTGTTGGCGCCCTTCCCGCTCAATATTTGGGAAGAGGACCAGGGCCTCTCACTCTATATATAGGGCTAGCCACCATAGCTGAGGGGCAACCGGGAATCGACCTCTCCAAAGGGACAACACTACCGCTAGAATATACCTCGCGAGGTTTATCTTCTCTTGTATTGTTCATCATCAGCCCATGAGGCAATCCACCACACCACAAACTAGAGCAGGGTATTACACCACAACGGTGGCCCGAACTAGTATAAATGTTGTGTCCCTTGTGTTGTTCATCGTGTAGCCTAGATTCCGAGCGAGGCTTTGAGACATGAGTCGGTAGGGGAGAGATCTTCGCGTGCACCCCAGAGTTTGAACCTCAAGGGTCTGCCGGAACCCAAAATCCGACAGCAGCAAACCGAAGCTTCCAAAGCCACAAACGAACTGAAAGTCGCTTTAACTGCCCTGGAGCAACTGAAGAATGACTTTAAGAACGAACGTGCCAACTGGGAAACTGAAAGGGCTGCTTTGTTGAAGCGGGCTGAAGACACCGAGGCAGCTCTTAAACCGGTAGCGGAAGAGCTAACTGGGTTAAAGCATCAAGTAAATGCTATGACCTCTGCGATATTTGGTAAGTACTTGGTGTAAAGAGTTTGAATAACCATCTTTGAAATTGCCAGTTTAACAGAAAATTCTTAAACCGTTACAGGTAGCCGGATTGCTCATTTGGGCTCGTACATGCGGATGAAGCCGAAAGCAGTATATACGTTGATAGAGCAACTGTACACCGGTGCCCAACGAGTTATCTGTGCGGCCTAATATAACAAACCGGCACCAACATTGATTAAGGATACACTGGCCAAATTGTCGATGACACCAGCACAGATAGAAGAAATGAAGCGATCTGCTGCCAGGGCTGGCGCTTTGTTTGCACTTACTCGGGACAAATCATGGATAGCTGACCTGGATCCAGTTGATATTGCCAAGGGCTATCCGGGTGAACAAGAAAATGGATCATCATTTGATAATGAAGCCCTCAAAGCCCTGACAAATGAGATACGTCCACTGGCAAGTCAATTGGCTGAGGAGGTGAACTTGTCTGCCCATCGGTCCTTCTATGATGCCAACAACCATCGAGTTGACACTGCTGTGAAAGAAGTGCAGAATCTTATCCCACCAATTCGTAAGCACACTTATGCCCCTGACGTTGAACCGACCAATCTTATAAGTGAAGAGGCTGTCTTTCAAGCTTTAACCCGGATTGACTGGGCCACCGTTGACTTCCAGCCACTAGGTGGGGAGGAGGAGGTTGAACCGACACCAGAAGATCCATCAACCTCACGTCAACCTAGCGATGAGTCTTAATCCAGCAACTGGGTTAATTTGCACAGACTGTTTTGTGTAAAGAACAATCATTATTTTTGGGCGTCAAAGCGCCTTGTAATAGGCTAGTTGAAATACTTTGATCTCTACCATCGTGCACTTATACATGACTTTGTTTGATCCGCCATGATATTTGCTGTGCTTGCTCATATATCTTGATAACTTTGTGCAATCCTTGTTTCTGCATAAAAAAGATATGTCCTGGCGGTTTACCGCCGAACGGGTCATAATGCCCAATACAAAACCTGGTAGATAACCAAGGTTGTAAGAATAATAAATCATACCTGTGATATGAGATTATGTTGTTGGTTTACCAACTTGATTGTAGTAAGGGTGAAAACCCAACTCTTTGAGTTTTGACAACTCCCACCATGCAGTGTTGGTGTGTAATAAGTCATACCGGGTTACGATGACCATTGGATGATCATACTGGCAACTTATAGTCAAAGCCAGACCGGGTTATGAAACACCGGTTTAATAATGAATATGGTCTGACAACTAGTAGCTGAAAGCCAAGCCGGGTTAATAAACACCGGGTTATTAGGATGACTAATAGCCATGCCGAGTCCATAGACACTGGTTCAACATAAAATGTTATCAAAGGATAAAAAACTTGACCAAAGCAAATAAAACCATGTAGTCGAGGCTTTGCAAGGGCTGCCAGGCCCAAATTCGAGGCTTTTCATGGGCTGCCAGGCCGCTGAGTTAAACCATTTTGCAAAGCCTTTTAAGATGGGCCTCCAACTAACCAACCGTCGTTTTAACTTTGACAAGTTCAGGGTCTGCATAAGATTGACTTGTCAAACGTTTGGCGGGTCATGCCAGG
This sequence comes from Triticum dicoccoides, assembly GCF_002162155.2. NCBI lineage: Eukaryota > Viridiplantae > Streptophyta > Magnoliopsida > Poales > Poaceae > Triticum > Triticum dicoccoides. Next base: position 491,030,730 of record NC_041381.1, on the reverse strand, counting down.
ATTACCTGGATAGGAGTGGCTTACTTGATGAAGGCAGGTTAACCCGGGGTTTTAGGTGAATACACTAGGCTTCCAAGCCGTGCTTGATAGCATATTACAAGGGTCCTTTCAAACTCTTTGTTTCAGTGCATAAAGAGCCGCCAAGTAACTTTGTGAGTTGTGCTCAATGGGTGCCTATGTTTGAGTTGTGCATAGCATCCAGACTCTCTTTGGCCCCTTGTGTGTGAAGCTCCCAAGTTGTACTGTGGCGTCATAGCCGGTTTTACAGGTAGAACTCCTCTTTGTGAGTTGAAGCCCCCATGTACTCAAAAGATATTGGGGAAAATGGCAGAGGCCCTGCTTATAGCAAGGATGCCGGTTTATTATATTGATCATAATATATACATTGTTGAAATATGTACATAAGAGGAGCCTATAGCTCAGGTATAGTAAGGCCGAAGGAGAGCTATGTTCCACGGCCGCCGGGTCTCCTCCTCAGACTTGCGTGAGTCCTTGTGCTCTCGAACGTCAATGAGGTAGTATGATCCGTTGTGCAGATTCTTGTTGGACACAAAGGCCCTTCCCAAGGTGGGGATAACTTGTGCATATCGGTCTGATCCTGGATGAGCCGGAGCACTAAGTCGCCTTCTTGAAAGGTTCTTGTTTTAACCCAGCGGCTGTGATAACACCACAGGTCTTGCTGATAAACCGTCGAACAAGCCAAAGCCATGTCCCGCTTCTCATCTAACAAGTCCAGTGCTTCCTGGCATGCTTGCTCGTTGTCCGCTTCAACATAATTGGCAACCCGGGGCGAGTCATGAGGAATATCACTTGGGAGGACTGCCTCTGCCCCGTAAACCATGAAGAAAGGTGTATAACCCGTAGATCGGTTTGGGGTGGTGTTTATGCTCCATAACACAGACGGTAATTCTTCCACCCAACACCCTGGCGTCCGATTCAAAGGAACCATAAGCCGGGGCTTGATACCCCTCAAGATTTCTTGATTATCTCTCTCAGCTTGACCATTAGACTGGGGGTGAGCCACGGATGCTATATCTAGCCGGATGTGCTCCCGTTGACAAAATTCTTCCATCTCACCTTTGGAAAGGTCCGTGCCATTATCTGTGATGATGCTGTGTGGAAAACCAAAATGGAAGATCACCTTCTTGATGAATTGAACCGCCGTGGCTGCGTCACATTTGCTTATTGGCTCCACTTCAACCCACTTAGTAAATTTGTCAACCGCCACCAAGAGGTGGGTCTTCTTATCCTTGGACCGCTTAAAAGGACCCACCATATCAAGCCCCCAAGTAGCAAACTGCCAAGTTATTGGAATCACCCGTAGCTCTTGAGCCGGAATATGAGCTCGGCGTGAAAACTTCTGACAAGCATCGCACCGCTTTACCAGGTCCTCAGCATCGGCATGAGCCGTCAACCAGTAAAAACCATGAAAAAAAGCTTTAGCAACCAGGGATTTTGAACCAGCGTGGTGACCGCAATCGCCTTCATGGATTTCGTGCAAGATGTCTTGGCCCTCCTCAGGAGAAACACAACGTTGGAATATGCCTGAAACACTACAGCGGTGTAACTCGCCATTGTGAATAACCATGGACTTTGGTCGCCGGACTATCTGTCTGGCCAGAACTTCATCTTCTGGTAACTTGCCTAGGTTCATATACGCCAGATATGGAACCGTCCAATCCGGAATTATGTGTAAAGCGGCAACCAACTGTGCCTTCGGATCAGGAATAGCCAAATCCTCCTCTGTGGGTATCATTACAAATGGGTTATGCAGGATATCCAGAAAGGTATTGGGCGGCACCGGTTTACGCTGAGACCCCAGCCGGCTTAAAGCATCTGCGGCTTTGTTTTTGCACCGATCAATGTGCTCAACCTGATAATGTTTGAAGTGACCAGCCACAACGTCCACCTCTCGCCTGTAAGCCGCCATGAGGGGATCTTTAGAATCCCAAGTGCCAGAAACTTGCTGAGCCACCAGGTCAGAATCTCCAAAGCATCAAACCCGGCTTAAGTTCATTTCCTTGGCCACACGGAGACCATGGAGTAAGGCCTCGTACTCAGCTACATTGTTAGTACAAGGAAACATTAAGCGGAGAACATAACAAATCTTATCACCTCGAGGGGAAGTAAGGACAATTCCAGCCCCCGAGCCCTCCAATTGTCTGGATCCATCAAAGTGGATAGTCTAGTATGTGCTGTCCGGTTTGTCTTCCGGTGCCTGCAACTCTGTCCAATCATTGATGAAATCCACAAGAGCCTGAGACCTGATGGTTGTATGAGGCATATATTTCAAACCGTGTGGTCCAAGCTCAATAGCCCACTTAGCAACCCGGCCAGTTGCCTCCCTATTCTGGATTATATACCCCAAAGGAGCAGAACTGACCACTGTGATGGGATGGCCCTAAAAGTACTGTTAAGCTTCTGACTTGCCATGAAAACCCCATACACTAGCTTTTGCCAATGCAGATATCTTTGCTTTGACTCAATTAGCACCTCACTGATGTAATACACCGGCTGTTGAATCAGATATTCCTTCCCAGCCTCCTTGCGCTCCACCACAATGGCTACGCCGATGGCCCGAGCATTAGCAACCACGAATAATAACAGCGGCTCCTTATCAACTGGAGCAGCAAGAACCGACGGTTCAACCAACTGTCTCTTCAAATCCTCAAACGCCGCATTAGCTGCGTCACTCCGTACAAAATTGTCTGTCTTCTTCAACATCTGATACAGAGGGATCGCCTTCTCTCCCAAGCGGCTGATAAACTGGCTTAAAGTTGCAATTCGACCCGCCATGCATTGGACGTCATTGATACACGTTGGTTTAGCCAAGGATGTGATCGCTTTGATTTTTTCCGGATTAGCCTAAATACCTCTGTTTGACACCAGAAATCCTAAGAGTTTGCCTACCGGAACACCAAAAACACACTTGTCCGGATTGAGCATCATCTTATAAACACGAAGATTATCAAAGGTCTCCTTGAGATCGTCTATCAATGTCTCCTTCTTCCTGGATTTTACTACAATGTCATCCACATAGGCATGAACATTGCACCCAATCTGAGTATGAAGAAAATTCTGCACACATCGCTGATAAGTCGCCTAGGCACTCTTGAGCCCAAAAGGCCTAGAAACATAGCAGAAGGCTCCAAAGGGAGTGATGAAAGATGTCTTCTCCTGGTCCTTAACTGCCATTTTGATCTGATGATAACCAGAATAAGCATCCAAAAAACTCAAATGCTCGCAACCCGCCGTAGATCGATGATCTGATCAATACGTGGGAGAGCAAAAGGATCTGTTGAGCAAGCTTTGTTCAAGTCTGTGTAGTCCACACACATACGCCAAGTGCCATTCTTTTTAAGCACTAGCACTGGATTAGCCAGCCACTACGGATGAAAAACTTCAATGATAAACCCAGGAGCCAATAGCCGGGCTACTTCCTCTCCAATGGCCTTGCGTCGTTCCTCGTTAAAGCGGCGAAGAAACTGCTTGACCGGTTTAAACTTGGGATCAATATTGAGAGTGTGCTCGGCAAGTTCCCTTGGTACACTTGGCATGTCAGAAGGCTTCCATGCAAAAATGTCCCGGTTCTCATGGATGAACCCGATGAGCGCGCTTTCCTATTTTGGATCCAGATTTGTGCTGATACTAAACTGTTTAGATGAATCGCCAGGAACGAAATCAACAAGTTTAGTCTCATCAGCCGGTTTGAACTTCACGGTAGGGTCATGCTCTGTGGTGGGTTTTTTCAAAGGAGTCATATGCGCCGGATCAACATTGTCTTTGCAGAACTTCAACCCTTCTATTGCACAAACCGACTCAGCATAAGCCGCATCACCCTCTTCACTGTCCAAAGCGATCTTATGACTCCCGTGCACCGTGATGGTCCCCTTATGACCTGGCATCTTGAGCTGTAAGTAAATATAACAGGGCCTTGCCATGAACTTTGCATAAGCCGGACGTCCAAACAGGGCGTGATATGGGCTCTGGATTTTCACCACTTCAAAGGTCAATGTTTCTGACCTGGAGTCATGCTCATCACCAAACACAACTTCCAAAGCTATCTTGCCAACTGGATATGCCGATTTACCTGGTACTACACCATGAAAAACAGTGTTTGACGGTTTAAGATTCTTATCCGTCAATCCCATGCGACAAAAAGTTTCATAATACAGGATGTTGATGCTGCTCCCTCCATCCATGAGCACCTTGGTGAACTTATATCCTCCCACCTGAGGTGCCACCACTAAAGCCAGATGACCTGGATTGTCAACCCGGGGCGGATGATCCTCTCTGCTCCACACAATGGGCTGCTTAGACCAACGTAAGTAACGGGGTACTGTCTGTTCAACATCATTAACTGCCCTCTTGTGAAGCTTCTGATCGCGCTTACACAAGCTAGTGGTGAAAACATGATATTGCCCGCCATTCAACTGCTTTGGGTGACTCTGAAAACCTGATTGCTGCTGATTCCCCTGATTATTCTGTTGGTTGTTACCACCTTGTTTGTTCTGGTTACCCTGATTATTCTGAAATCCAGAGTTTGAACCGTCACCACCATGAAAACCTGGACCTGAACCTACCGACTGACCCTGATCATACCAGAAGAGATCAGAGGTTTTGAACTCCTTCATAATGAAACAATCCTTCCAGAGATGTGTTGCTGGAACCTCCTTGGTCCCGTGCTTTGGGCAGGGCTGGTTTAACAGACGCTCCAGATTCATACCTCCTCCGCGTTGGGGCAGTTTACCCTTACGATGTTGCATATTGCCCTGTACATTGCTGTTAGCCACAAAATCTGAATTATCTGCTTTGCGCTTACCATTGTTCCCATGACTTCCTTGGTTGTGCTGCTATCCCTTTGCACCGCCGTTCTTTTTTCCCTTCTCTGGTTTCTCCTCATTAGAATCGGGATCCTTGGTATTGTCAGAATTGGCATACTTAACCAAGGCTGCCATAAGTGTTCCCATGTCATTGCAGTGTCGCTTGAGCCATCCCAACTTCATCTTCAATGACTTAAACTGGCAATTACGCTCCAATGTTAGGATCGCCGTGCCAGCCGTAATGCGGTCCGACGAATGCAAGACTTCTGAAACCCGGCGCACCCAATGAGTTGTTGACTCATTTTCTCCTTGGACACAAGCATCTAGATCCACAATGGACATAGGCTATTTGCATGTATCCTTGAAGTTTGCTATAAACTGGGCCTTCAATTGGTCCCATGACCCGATGGAGTTGGCGGGCAGGCTCTTTAACCAAGTGCGGGCTGTCCCTTCTAACATCATTATGAAGTATTTTGCACATGCCGCTTCATCCACAACCAGCATCTCCATTGCCATCTCATAACTTTCAACCCACGCCTCAGGAGGTTGATCGGAGGTATAGTTAGGCACCTCACACGGACCCTTGAAATCCTTGGGCAATCGCACATTACGGAGAGCCAGGATGAGACACGGCACTCCCCAGGAGCTAAAGGCAAGCCCGGTCCCTCGCTCTGCTGACACCGCTGGCTGAACCGGGGCGGGTTGATGATGACCCACGTGTTGTGCTGCTAATGCGGCCTCCCTCCGTGCTCTACCATTATCCACCACATCCTGAGCATTTGCCCCACCATGCACCGGATTGGGCCCTTGAGGAGCATTATGGTGCCGCGCACTGCTGGACACCTCCGGTTCATCTATGTGCCTGCTATAGCTTTTGCTCGGACGGGGGGTTGAATGAATTCTGTCTCGGCTATAGGAAAAAGCCTGCTGCTGCACAACAGCGGTTTGAAGAAGATCCCTGCCCCGCCGCGTCCCAACTGCCGCCAGTGAATCGCCCTCCATCGGAATAGCTGCTAGGCGAGATGCTGCAGCAATCATGTTATCCAAAGTGCTAAAAAATGACCCGGTGGTGTTGACACGTATTGCAGCGGGTTATCCGTTCGTCGAGGTGGGTCCATTACCCGTGGTTGATCGGAGCTGCCCCAAGTGCCACGGTCCGGTTTACTACTACCGGATTACTTGGCCCAGCCCCCGACGTATTGAAGAGGTTCAGTCCTTTGTAAACCAGCGGCAGACGAGACCGGTACTTCCTTCACAACACTTCATTTGACGCGTTCTGATCCAACATAAGCCGGTAATTCTGCGCCTGGATCTGCTATGACTGAGCATCTAAAGAGGCCCGCTCCTCAGCCATCCTAACATCCTCAGCTGCCAAGTCCTCCTTGGCTTGTGTTATCTGGTCCTTTAGCTTGGTAACCTCCGCATTATGCTGATCCTGCGTATCTGGAGTAACCGCCATGGTTAATAAGGTCGCCCAGGCATCCAACAAACCAAAAAGAACTTGAGCCGGTCGGCACTCAGGGCCTCCTGCCGCGGCTGCTAACCTGGACATCATTGCTACTGTGGATGAAGTCTGCAAGGTGGGCTATGTTCCGGCCATGAAAACTGCAACCTGATTTGGCGGTTCAAAGGGGTCCGGAATACTGTTGCCATCGGAATAGTCCCTAATCCAGCCGTCTTGCAATTGGTACAGCGACTCGGTTTCACCAGTGGATGACTCGCCATCTGAGTAGACGGTCGTCTCACCATCGGACACCGGTTCGTATCCCGCACCATGGATGAATCCTACGAACGCATGCTTCATGGCAGGCTGAACCCGGGCAGGACTCGCATGCTGAGCCGTTTTGACGAGGTCGGTGGAGATGTCTGGCTCAGGGCCCGGTTCGCCGATCTTGCCAATGAAAACGTGAATTCTGCCAAAGGGGACCCGGTACCCGTACTCGATTGAGCCAGCCTCGGGGCCCATCCTGCGTTGTCGATGTAGAGCTTGCCGCGACGACTCTTGGTCATCCGGCCAAGCGCGTACCCCTTGAGTCCTTCAAAGTTGCCCTTCAAGAACTCGAAACCATCGTGCGATAGCCCCACAGTGGGCGCCAACTGTCGTGGAAATATCACGTCAGATGTCCTAACAAAAGGACTTAGTCATGGAGCCATTGCAAGGAGATTAGCTTGAAGGGGTTAAACCGGACAAGGGACACGATAGTTTCATACTAGTTCGGCCCCTTACAATGAAGGTAAAAGCCTACGTCTAGTTGTGATGGAATTGATTGGGTTTTGATGACCAAGGAGCGAATACGCTTTGCCTGAGTCTCGAGTTGTTGTCTCTTGTCCCTGAACCGCCGCCGGGTCGTCCCTTTATATACACAGGTTGACGCCCGGCCGGTTTACAGATTCCCAAGGCCAGCTCATTCAATTGTCCGGCTCGGTCTCTTCCTTTCCTCTAACTTACAATACAAGTTATACAACTATGGAGGGTTACCATTATGGGCCCTAATCCGACTTTGGGCTCTAGGCCTCTAAGCTTTATCAGTATGGCGCCATCTTCTTTGTCTTCATGGGCTTCAGTATAGTTGAGTGTGAACCGGCCCCTCCTGGGCGGTTTACACTCAGTAGTTATATCCTCAACAGGAAGGTCATGCAATTCAGGGTGTTCTTTTAGCGTGTCTGTTTTGTAGTATTGTTCTTAGAACTTGAGCTGCCGGGTTGTTTTTTTCCAGCTGCTGGTAGGACAAGTCATTGATGGGATCTGGGATGTACCAAAAAAGACAATTTAGTGGAGGGTATGGTGCGGGGTGCTAAGGCATGGTAGAATGCAAGGTGCTTAGGTCATTTTCAACATGAGCATTTAGAGTGGGCGCTAAGATTAATTTCTTGCTATTTCGGTTCGGTTGCGAGTTGTAGAAGTGCATGCTCTAGCCAACGCAATCAAAAAACCAATCTGTTGAAAGAGACTAGGCAGCACATTATACGTCAACACTCCCCCTCACGTGTGGCTCCCTCGGGCCTAAACATGGACCAAAAGTGGGCTGCAATTTAATTGCGCCAGCCGGGTCTTGAATTCAAGACCTCTTGACTCCGATACCATGTAGAAGTGCATGCTCTAGCCAATGCAACCAAAAGACCGATCTAATGATAGAGACTAGGCAGCACATTATACGTCAACACCAGCCAAAAACAGAAAAATCTGTTGTGTCACCGCAAGAGTAGTCCTCGGGTGCATCACCCTTTTTTCGGCACACAACAAATTAACAAGAGGTAGCCGCCGTCCTAAATGCCATACTTTGTACAAGGATCTCCACATAATCAATTTTATCAATGGGTGTTTTGTTACTTTGTGCATTGGGGAGAGCGAGCGAAAGTGCCTAGGAGCACCAGACGACTCCACCCACCGGAATCTGACTGGTTCACTAGCCTTGGGATTCACAGCTCCTATATTGGGTCGTATGTATTAGGAGTTTATTCGGCATGTATCCCCCACATGGGTGCTCTGTATCTAGGCTTTTTTCTGCACTGACATTGTTAGATAGTACATCCACGCCCGACCTCAACCACCAGCGCCCGACCACCAAGGTCCAACAGTCCATTCAATGCACATGAGCCCCACCCCTCTCTTCTCCACATATGACCCTTCTTCCTCTGGACACTCATTCTTCCCCATCAATCCTTCCCCACGATCCTCTTCTAAAGTCCACACACCTTCTTTCCCAGTCTTCTGCTTGCTACGTGGAGCAGAGCTAGGATGAACTAGAAAAACTATGTTCGCCCTGGTCATCGTCTGAGCTTGCCGTGTCCTGCGACACCCACATCCGTCATGGCTGCCGTAACCAAGTTATGGATTCTGTCGGCTGGCGGCCAGCAACAAGACGGCAACTCCATGGTCTGCGTTCCCGTGGCCAGTGGTAGCATCACAGCCGGCACAGTTTCCTAGACCGAGGTTGCTTCCTCCAGCTGTGTGTCTGCATCCTAGTCTTTCCCATCACCGTCAAGCTCGGTCTGGCTCGCCTCGACAACAGTACACGTCGTGCTCGCCCTGGGAAAGGTCGTGGGCTTCATGCTTGTTGTCGGTGCCCTTGACCTTGGCTTGCGCATGGCCAACATCCTCTAACCAGGTCCCACTGGACTACCATGAACATGCTCTACTCTGCTCCAGCCGAGCAAGCTCGCATATCCACAACAGAGTCGTGGGGGCCTAATAAATGTGATTCAATGTTCATCTATTGTATACCAGTGAGTATCTATCCGTATAGGTTCAAAGGAAAGTTGAATTGCATTAGTAACATCCATCCCAGGACTATAACGTACATGTGGATTTCAGGGAGGTGCGTCGCTGAGAGCTCTTCGTCCGTGTCCAGAGAGCGAGTGCCTACATCTTTATTCCTTAGACTACCTAGAGTAACTTAGACTAGTAACATGCATATTTTACTGGTCGATGTTCTTACCTCTATAGTGGGGAGTAACATATGTATGATGTTACGCAACACTTCATTTGTTAGGTTGTAGATTTATCTTGTCTTGGTATGTGTGATTTAACATACTATGTGACCACATGTCTCTCTTTCCTCATTAATTATTTGCCACATCATCTATTTTGCCTAAATATGAGTGATGTTACCACTTATGTTATGGGTAGTCTTACTTCTTTTAAATCATGTCCCGGCCGTAGTTTAAAAAACTGAACCGGTGATCAAACCGGCGAGGCCCTCCATTCAGGTTTTATCGGCGGGGCCGCTGGTTCACCGATTCGATGTCTGATTTTCGTATACCATAATTAATTTGTCTTATGCATTATTGTCATACTAAATAGTTGTAAAATAGAGTCATTAGGGCATCTCCAACATTGACCCGTAAATTCTTCCCCACATCCGTCCACAAACCAGGGAGCCAGTACGCGAACACGCATACGGGAGCCGGCCATCCAAAGCTGCCCACATACATTTCGAACCAAATTATCCAGATGAAATTCATGCAAACCGGATGATTTCATATAAACCAGACAAAATTCATTACATTTTGGATAATATTTAACTAAACCCTACTCTAAACCTAAGCTAAATGATCATCGGCGTCTGTTCCTCATGTCCGACTGTGAGCCCTGCAAAGTGAAGCCCTTGTTGACTTCACCTTCTCTAGTTCTTGTAGAATTGCACGAACTAGCCAGTTCACCCAAAAGCTCAACCTGTTGCGAAAAGGTGGGCTTTGCATATATACTTCAACACCCCCCCATGTATGGCTCCCTCGGGATGAAACATGGACCTAGAGTGGGCTGCAATTTTTAATTTCTAAATTGCACTAGTCGGGTCTTGAACTCAAGACTTCTTTGGCTCTGATACCATAAATTACATGCACCAGCTAGTTTACACGAAAGCTCAAGTTGTTGGAGGAAAGGTGGTCCATCCATTTATACTTCAACAGTTCCGCCTCGGCGGTCTCCAGCTCTGCCTTTGCAGCCTGCCAAGCTTGTCTTGAACAGGAGGGGAAAATTGATGGCTTTCTTGGGACCCAAGCTATGGCATCCTACAATGCACTACTCTTCCTCATCGTCGTCGCCACCCGCAGACATGACGACTTTGTGGTCGGGGCGGCGGGGCGCGGCCTTGGCAGAGCCGGCAATGTCCTCCTCATCGTTGCTCTTGCCGAGCACCTCATCCGCCGCCTCGTCCATCTCCTTGTAGGTGGCCTATAATTCCTCCTGATAGAGGCGGTGTTGGTACCGATTGTGGTGGATGTCACGGGCGGAGTGGTAGGAGTCGAGCAGCGCCTTCAGCTCCACAACGTCCATGTCCGGCGTGATGGGCATGTCGGCGCCGAGTTGCTCCTCTGTGCGCTGGTGCTTGTCAAGGTGAGAGAGGTTGTAGGCCTGGTTGGTGATATGTATCCAACATATCTATAATTTTTTATTGTTCCATGCTATTATAGTATCAATCTTACATGTTGATTATGCGATTATATATCATTTTCTGGGACTAACCTATTAACATACTGCCTAGTGCTAGTTGTTCTTTATTGCTTGTTTTTTGGCTTTTCGGGAAATCAATATCAAATAGAGTCCAAACAGAGAAAAACTTTGGATTAATTTGTTCTGGACCAGAAGTGACCCTAGAAGGTTCGGGAGAAGACCCGACGAGCCACGGGGGAGCGACAAGCTCGGGAGGGGCACCCCAGGGGGCACGTGCCCCAAGCTTGTCGGCCCCTCGTGGCACCTCTTGACCTAATTCCGCCTCTATAAACTCTCAAATATTCCCCTAACATTAGAGAACCACCCGAAATAGTTTTTATGTCGCCGCAAGTTTCTGTTCTCGAGAGATCCCGTCTGGAGGCCTTCTTCGGTACTCTGCTAGAGGGGGAATCGACCATGGAGGGGCTCTACATTAACCTTGCTACCTTTTCTATGATGTGTGAGTAGTTTACCACAGACCTAAGGGTCCATAGCTAGTAGGTAGATGGCTTGTTCTCTTTCTTTGATCTTCAATACAATGTTCTCCTCGATGTTCTTGGAGATCTGTTCGATGTAATCATTTTTTGCGGTGTGTTTGTTGGGATCCGATGAATTGTGAGTTTATGATCAGATTATCTATTAATATTATTGAGTCTTCTCTGAACTCTTGTATGCATATTATTATAGATTTGTATTTCTCTCTGATCTATTTGTTTGGTTTGGCAAACTAGATTGATTTTTCTTGCAATGGGAGAGGGGCTTTGTGATGGGTTCAATCTTGCGGTGATGCATATCCCAGTGACAGAAATGGACAAGACACGTATTTCTATTGTTTCTGAGGGAGTCCTGGATTAAGGGGTCCTCGGACAGCCGGACTATATACTTTGGCCCGACTGTTGGACTATGAAGATACAAGATTGAAGACTTCGTCCCGTGTCTGGATGGGACTCTCCTTTGTGTGGAAGGCAAGCTTGACAATTCAGATATGTAGATTTCCTTCTCTGTGTAACCCTAGCCCCCTCCGGTGCCTATATAAATTGGAGGGTTTAGTCCATAGGATAACAACAATCATAATCATAGGCTAGCTTCTAGGGTTTAGCCTCTACAATCTCATGGTAGATCAACTCTTGTAATATTCATATCATCAAGATCAATCAAGCAGGAAGTAGGGTATTACCTCCATCGAGAGGGCCCGAACCTGGGTAAAATATCGTGTCCCCTGCCTCCTGTTACCATTAGCCTTAGACACACAGTTCAGAACCCCCTACCCGAGATTCGTCGGTTTTGACACCGGCATTGGTGCTTTCATTGAGAGTTCCACTATGTCGTCACGATAAGGCTTGATGGCTCCTTCAATCATCTTCAATGACGCGGTCCGGGGGGAGGTTTTCCTTCCCGGACAGATCTTCGTATTCGGCGGCCTCGTACTATGGGCCAACTCGCCTGGCCATCTGGAGTAGATCAATAGCTACGCCCCTGGCCATCAGGTCAGGTTTGGAAGCTTAAACTGCATTGCCAACATCCGCGGAGACTTGACCTTTGACGGATTCGAGCCCATGTTAGGTGCGCCGAACGGTCACGATGGGCATGACATTGATCTGCCATCGGACGGTATTTGGGAGATCGCGCCTGCGGCGGTGCCGGGAATCAATCTGGAGCAGATCATAACTTCTAAGGACGGGTGGATGGACCCCGCCACGGAGGCCGCCACGGAGGCCGCACACTCATGGACCCCGCCACGGAGGCTGAACACTAATCCCACCTCCTATGAGGGTGGTGTTGTCGGACCCTCGGACTCGTCGCCGGCTATAGGATCCAAACCACGTGCGTCTGTGCCTATCGAATCTGATTGGGCACCCATCATGGAGTTCACCGCCGCGGATATTTTTCAGCACTCTCCCTTAAGAGATGTGCTAAACTCATTAAGGTATCTTTCCTTGACGGGAGATTCTTGGCCGAACTATGTCCGGCTCGAGTCGGAAGCGGACGACGAAGAAATTCGTTCCCCACCCACCACCCACTTCATAGCCACTGTCAATGACTTAACCGACGTGCTTGCCTTCAACTCCGAAGACATCGACGGTATGCACGACAATGCAGGAGAAGAACAGGAACCACCGCCTATAGGGGGCTGGACAGCCACCTCATCATACGATATATATATATGGTGGACACCCCCAAAGAAAGCAATGGCGATGAGGCAAAGGAGGATAACCCCATGGAGAAGCAATCCAGGCACCGGCATCACAGGCGCCGCTCCAAGACCCGCCATAGCAAAAATAGCAATACCGGCACAAGAGATAACAATCGGGATTGTGCCGAAGACGAAAACAATCCTGCCCAGCCAGGCTTCGAGCACGCCGAGCAAGAGGATGGGCAAGCTAGCCCTAAAGAACAGGAAATAGATGAAGAATCAAAGGATGATAATTACATGCCTCTCTCCGAAGACGAAGTGAGCCTTGGCGACGAAGAATTCATCGTGCATGAGGATCCTGACAAGCAGGAGTGCTTCAAACGCCGGCTTATAGCCACTGCAAAAAGCCTGAAGAAAAAGTAGCAACAACTTCAGGCTGATCAAGATCTGCTAACTGACAGATGGACCGAGGTCCCGGCTGCCGAGGAATACGGACTCAAGCGCCCTAGCAAAAGTTACCCAAAGCGCAGGTTGCTACCTCAACTTGAGGAGGAGGCGTTAAAGCCCACACTACCAGCGCATGATGCGGCTGACCGACCACCCTGTGGCCGTGATAAAGCGGCGTACCAGCCCGAAGTTGTCGTGTGGTAGGTGCGACATGCCAACGGATGGCTTATTTGTGTGGGAGCCAGTAAGACATCGCCGGTGCCTGGAAACGGGATGAGGCGAAGACATGCATCCCGACGGATCTTACCCAGGTTGGGGGCTCTCCATGGAGATAATACCCCTACTCCTGCTCTGCGGGATCTCCACATGATAACAAGATCAACAAGAAGCTACAAGAGGCTCCTTGAGCTGTTCGGTGGAAGGAGGAAGAAGGGCAAGGCTAGCTCTCTCCTCTCCCTCTAGTGGTTTCTAAAACTATCTCCGATCAACCATTTGCATGGGTGTCCCGGGGGGTTTATATAGGCCTAGCCCCCAGGGGTACAATGGTAATCCGGCTGGGCGCGGGCCCTAGACGTCAGTGTCTATGATTGCCGGCTTCTCCGCCTACTGCTAGGGCCCGCCGACTGGTGGGTCCCGCCGGTTGCCGGCTCATTGGTCGATAGGACGGCCCCACCGCTTGGGGGTCTTGTCGGGGGCTGGTTACTGTTGCCTCGCCTCTGATGACGAGAGCTTTGTCGAGGTAAGCATGGCTATAGTGTCACCGCCTTGCGGACTCTCACTGTAGCCTTACCTTGTCTTGTCTCCTTAATGGTGCGCGCGCCCCGAGGAGGGGAGCGAGCCGGCTATAGGAAGCCTGCCATGCCTCAGGCCGGCTGGAGGAGGCCAGGCCGCCTCTAGGCGTCTCTCTGGCCAAAGGGGCCCGCCGCCTACGAGCTGTACTAGCTGCCCGTCGTGGAGGGCGTCATGATCAGCATGGCAGCAGTGCCACGCCGGACGGGTGATGGTTGTCCCGTACGGCGTACTGTAGCCATGCGTGCTCCGGGATTCGGGGGTGGCAGGGTCCACTGTTGCCACGCCCCGTCCCATCATAGTTATGGGGGTGCGGATTTTTAGGGCACGAGCCTTGGCCGCCTGCCTGCGGCCGGCCTCTTGGAGTCGGTTCTCTTGGGCCAGCCTCTTGGAGTCGGCCCTATCGTGGCGTCCCCCAAGAGAGTTTAGGGCTGGGTCGCCCTCCGGTAGCCGGCCTGTGAGATAGCCGGCTGGAGGAAGGCGGCCCAGCGTCTTGGGTGCTTCAAGGCTCGGTCGGCCCGTCGTTTTTTCTAAGGGACAAAGGGAGCCGGTTAGGCTACCCATGGTCATTTACTCCGACAGTAGTCCCCAAAGCTGGTTGGGCTTCGTGGCTAAAGGGGGAATCGAGAAGCTCGACTAGCTTCCTATCCCAAAGAGCCAGCATCTAGGAGCCGGCTTCTCTTATGCATGCCTTCTCGATGAAGTCTCCTGTAAATCTGAAGGCAGGAACCACCTGGCGTGCTAGCCAGGCGGCGGGCTGGCCGCCCACCGCCTGCGCGCCACGTGGCACCCTCCGGCTGGAAGGGCCTGCCAGCCCACGCGCATGACGGGACGCTGCCGTAGGCCAGGGCCTGCCACTTCCACGCCTCGGCCTGTGCGCGGATCTTCTGCGGCCCGAACTGACCGCACGTCTTCCGACGTTGGTTCCCATTCGCTGTAAAGGCGCGATAATCACGGGATGTGGGGGAGTGGGCGCAGTTACTCCCACGCCCGTCGCGCCTTGCCTCCTCGGCTTCGCTGCACGAGGCTATAAGTAGGGGCGTGGAAGCGGAGCGGCAGTCGTTCGCACACTCGCCCTCGCTCCTCCACCACCCTCTTCTTCCTCTCCGTCGCCGTAGCGGCTCTCCACGACGCCACCATTTCGCCACTCTTCTTAGCGCGCCGCGATTTTGCCGCCACCGCACCGCGCGCTCTCCATCGCCGCGCTCTTCATCGCCCTTGCATTGCCATGGCTCCGGCATCGAGCTCCTGGGACAGCTCCAACATCCGCGATGACCACATCGACTTCCTTCGCAAGACGCGGCGGTTGCTGGGCGAAGATCTCGTGCGGGTCCACCTCGCGCTGGCAAGGGAGGTTTCGCCTGCGCTGGAGGAGGGCGAGCGAGTGATCTTCTACTCGCACTACCTGCACGGCGTCGGCCTTCCCGTGAGCGGCTTCTTCTGCTCGTTTCTTGATTTCTACCATCTTCAGCCGTACCACCTCACTCCTAACACGGTGGTGCTGCTGTCGGCTTTCATCACTCTGTGCGAAGGTTTCCTTGGCGTCCTCCCCACCATCGAACTCTGGGGGGAGTTCTTCTAGTCCAAGCTCGGCACGGTTGTTGCAGGCGTGTTGGCTCCATGTGGCGCCTTCATCGCCATCCAGAGATCCACCGCCGACAACTCGTTCCCGCCTATCGCGCTGATCCAGTCGGTGAAGCTCTGGTAGAAGTCCTATTTTTACGTGAAGAACGTTGCTCCGCACGGCGACTACGTCAACTTGTCGGCTTATGTAGCCGGACCGCCACCTGTGAGGCAGCCCTCGTGGTCCTTCCGGGTCAGGTCGCTGACGCCGCCTGGAGCTGGTGCCGTCGCCCGGCTTCGGGTGCTGATCCAGTCGGAGCGTCTGACTGGGTCCGACTTGATAGCCGCCTTCGTCGAGTGCCGGGTACTCTCGCTCCAAGGCCGCCCTCATCTGATCTGCCAGATGAGCGGCCGCTTCGACCCAAGCCGGCTGAGCACCAGGGAGATGCCTCACGACGAGGTATCTTACATGGTGAACTACATCGCCAACTACAAGCTCACCGAAGAGTGGCAGTACGGCAAAGAGCCGTACTCTCGCGCCAACCCCCTGCCTATGGTGAGCTTTCTTTCTTTTCCTCTTTTCTTGTTGCCGAGTTCTCTCTGGCCGGCCTCTGACCAGTCGGCTTGTTTTTTAATCAGAACCCCCTCCTTAATCCTTCAGCCGGGACAGCGGGGGCGGAATGCGAGTTCGCCCCTGACCGCGTGGTGGACGACCTTGACGACCCCGACTTGGGGGCGGTCTCCCTTGACGACGACGCTATAGGGGGAGGCAGCGAGACAGGCGGCTCTAGGTTCTCTGCCGGCTTTGATGACTGGCCTGACGATGATGAGGCCGACCCTATTCCGCGCCGCCAGCCGTCGTTCGACCATCAAGGTGCCGGTCCTTCCGGCGGGCCGGCGCACAGAAACGTTGGGCGGCGCCGACTCTCTTCGATGGGCAGCCGAAGAAGCCCAAGGGTTCCACGGCGGTGACCAAGCGGGACGAGGCGGCCGTGAAGACGGCCCGCTTACGCAAGGTGGTGAAGCAGCCGCAGGCGGTTTCGGCGTAAGTATTGATTCTCGCACGCCTTTTTTTCTTTCTTTCTTCAGTCGGTGTTCTTCTAAGTCTTTCTTGTTTTATCAACCAGGGCTCCGCTCTCTCTTGAGCGGACTACCGCCGCCTCCATAGTTGGCGGGGCGGGAGGATCTGCGAGTTCCCGCCGCGTAGACCCTCGCGCCGAGCTCCAAGCGGCGATGGAACAAAACGCGCGGGAGGCGCGGGAGGAGCGGGAAGCGGAGGAGTGGAGAGCAGCTGCCACCGAGGCAGCTCAGGAGACGACGACGGAGTCAACCGAGGCGCAGGCCGACGCGGCGGCCAAGGCCCAGGCGGAGGACGAGGCCGCAGAGAGGGCGGCGGAGGCCCTGCGTAGCCAGCCTCCGCAACTCGTCATCCCCCTTTGTATCATGGCCCCCGAAATCCCGGTGCCCCCGCCGGAGGAAACCGGCCGTGACCCGCTGACGATGGAGAGGGAGGGGGTGACGTAGTCATCCCAGAGGGAGAGGTGGTGCCGCCTCCGTCGGCGGGAACGGGCCAAGGCGGCTAGCCCGAGGTGCCACCAGAGCAGTCGGCTGGAGGCGAGCCGACTGCAAGGGAAGATCTTGTGGTCTTGTCGCCGACTCATCGGCGTGCGGGGAGGGCGGCTTCAGAGCCGGACCCGCAGAGGGCCGCCGGCTCCAGCTCATTGTCGCACGACTTGAAGACGGCCAGCGTCAGCTCGCCAGGGTGGACGCCGGGCGGTGGGACAGCCGCGCTGAATCTGGCGGTGCAGGACGTCCGTAGCCGGCTTCAGGCTCAGGCCACCGCGCTGAAGCAGTGCACCCAAGAGTTTCTCACAACGCGGTCGGTCATTCGGGTGAGTTTTCTTACTCTTGATTTCTTCTGTGGGGGCGCGTCAGCGCACCCACTGGGTGTAGTCCCCGAGTTGCAAGTCGACTGCTGAGCAGGCGACTTGGAACTTCTCACAAGATTTTGGTTTAACGACTTGTTCTTGCTCGCAGCTTCGTCTTGTTTGCAGGACTATCACAACCTCCATGCCGCTACCTTCAACTCCTAGGCCCGGGGGATGAACCAGAAGGCCGCCAATCTGACGGAGAGCGACGTGAGTGCTTTGTCTTTGTATCTCATGTGGGGGCGCGTCAGCACACCCACTGGGTGTAGTCCCCGAGATTCGGGCCGACTGCTGAGCAGTTGGGTCAGATCTTTCTTGCCGACTTCTTTCTTAATTTATTCTTCTTCATATTGGCAGGAGCCAATGCCGACTTGAGGCAACAGCTAGGCGTGGTCCAGACAGCCCTTCGCACCAGGGATGGCGAGTTCAATGCCTTGGTTCAGGAGCGTGATCGTCTAGCCAAGAAACTGGCCGACCAGGAGGAGAGCCACAAGGCGGCCCTGAAGGCGGCGCAGGACAGCGAGGCCGCCCTCAAAGCCGAGTATGAGACTGAGGCGGCGAGGTGGGCCGAGGCGAGGCAGGCTCTGAGCAAAGGCTACGACCGGGTCGAGGATTTGATTGACGGTAGGCCGCCTTCTTCTTCACTTCTTTGCTTGTCCTTGTAATCCGGTTTATCTTCTGACTTGCGCTGTTTCTTTCTTGTTTGTGAAGAATATTTCCCCGGCTACTCCATCGCCGCCAACCAAGCCATCGAAGCTCACCGTGAGGCCCGGCGGCAAGCCGGGATTGAGGTCGCACCGGACACCAACCGGTCGCTTGAGGAGCACCTTCTAGCGATCCAAGCCCGCCTGCAGCCGGCCTACCGTATGCTCCGCCGGCTTCAGCATGCTGGAGTGCAGGTACTGGCCGCCCTCTGGCCTGGCGAGGTGATTCCCCGCACCCCCAGATGTACTGCCGACTAGCTGGAGGTAGTAGTCGGCCGCCTCGAGGCCTGGAAGGCTTCAGCAGCTCGGTCCGGCGCTCGACGGGCATTGGAGTTCGTCCGGGCTTGGTATCCTGGGCTGAACTTGGACCAGCTGCGCACCTGGTGGCAGGAGGCTGACAAGGACCTGGAGGCGGTCGCCGACTTCACCGACACCAGCGCCTTTGCCCCTGAGGTAAACAAAGACGGCATCGCGCAGCAGGAGGAATGGTTCGGGCTGAACCCGGCCGACGGTGAAGACTCGGCGGAGGAGATCGACTCCAGCGACGAGGGCGAAGAGGAGGAGGAGGAAGACGGCGAAGACGTTGTACTGGATGGTGAAGCAGCTAGCCAGCTTCAGCCTGATCATGCCTCCAGCAACGAGGCACGTGCGAATGCACCACCTGCCGCAGGTGACGATCAGGCCAAGACTCGCTAGCCGGCCACTCCTCCAACTGACACCACCGTCTCCACCGATCTGCCCGACGCCCCAGTTGCTCCCTTGGCTTGACTCGCCATTTTTACTTTCCTGCTTGTCACACTATGAATAGCTTTATTAACTTTGCGCAATTCCACCCACTAGGGGTGTATTCAAACTTTGTCGAATGCCGGCCTCTCGAAGGCCTTTTGTGTAAATATTATTATGTGTGTGCTTGGCTTCCATTCCTACTTGCTTTTTATCTTTCAGATGTTTTCCTTTGCCGCCCTCCCTTGGTCGTCGCCTTCCCAGCCGTACAGCTGCTCTGCAGTCTGTGGCCTGGTAAGGAATTGGCCGTGTAGGAGGGCAAGTACTCAAGCTTTCTTAGATTTTAGCAAAGCAAGAAGGGAAGCTGGCCAGCCGGCTGTTTCGACAGCCGGTTGGCGAGGGGGGGGGGGAACCGGCTTGCATTATGTAAGTTCGTTATTCCTTAGCCGTTTTTTTATGTGGGCCTCCTTCTCCGCCTTTGGCTCTTGTTAGTCGGACAACCGATTCTTCGAGCTGGGACTTTCACAAGAGAGGGCTTGGGTGCCGGCACATTACTTTTCGGACTGCAGGTAGAACTTGGACATAACTCAAGGAGGCAGGTCCCCGGGCCGACTAGTCGAACCCAGTGCCGGACGAAAAAATGAATGTAGTGGCATAACCATAGGTATGGTACCCGACATTCATAGATAAAAGAGGGTAGTCCCTGAGAACTCCTCGGGGAGCCCCTTGTCCCATACTTAATACAAGAGGTAGCATGGTACATACTGCATTTTAACTGTAAAATCTTCGGAGAAGATTGGCGTTCCATGGTTGCTCTGACTCCTTGCCGAAATCATCTCTCTTGCGTGCCTTTAGCTTCTGCGCATCGATCAGGTAGTAGGAGTCATTGCCTAGAGCCCGGCTGATGACAAAGGGGCCTTCCCAAGGTGCCGAGAGCTTGTGCTAGCCGGCTGTTCGCTGGATCAGCCGGAGCACGAGATCACCCTCTTGGAAAGATCTTGACTTGACCCTCTGACTGTGGTAACGGCGTAGACCTTGCTGGTAGATGGCGGACCGGCTGAGGGCTAACAGCCGGTTTTCTTCCAGCAATTCGACGCTGTCTTCTCGTGCTTCCTTGGCGTCCGCCTCCGTGTACATGGTGACCCGAGGTGAGTCGAACTCGATGTCAGTTGGGATGACAGCCTCGGCACCATATACAAGGAAGAAATGGGTGAAGCCGGTTGACTTGTTCGGGGTAGTGCGCAGACTCCAAAGGATGGCCGGCAGTTCGTCGATCCAGCAGCCGGCCGAATGCTCCAGCGGCATGACCAGTCGGGGCTTGATGCCGGAGAGGATGAGGCCGTTTGCTCGCTCGATTTGGTCGTTTGACTGTGGGTGGGCAACGGACGCTAAGTCCAGTCGGATGCCCTGTGTCGCGCAGAAACGTGCCAGTGCTCCCTTGGCAAAATTCGTGCCATTGTCGTTGATGATGCTGTGTGCTACTCCATACCGGGTTGTAATATCTTTAATGAATGTCACGGCAAACGGCCCATTCAGTTTCTTGATCGGCTTTGCTTCAATCCACTTGGTAAATTTGTCCACGGCGACAAGCAGATGTGTCATGCCACCGCGCGCCGTCTTGAATGGGCCGACCATGTCCAGCCCCCAGACGGCAAAAGGCCAAGTGAGGGGGATGGTCTTGAGTGCAGAAGCCGGCAGGTGTTGCTTGGAGCCGAAGATTTGGCACCCCTTGCAGTGTTTGACTAACTCCTTGGCATCCTCCAAAGCAGTGGGCCAGAAGAATCCATGGCGGAAAGCTTTGGCAACGAGTGCTCTTGAGGTGGCATGGTGGCCGCATTCGCCTTGGTGGATGTCTTTGAGGATTGCTATGCCTTTCTCTGGCTCGACGCAGCGCTGGAAGACTCCAGTAACACTGCGCCTAACAAGCTCTCGGTTCATTATTGTGTATGCTCCGGCTCGGTGTTGGACTTGTCTTGCCGAGATCTCGTTAGTCGGCAGCTCTCAGTTTATCAGGAAGTGGAGGATGGGTTGGGCCCATGATGGAGCTGTGACTTCTTCTATCGCCAAAATGGCTACTGCAACCAGGGTGGGCGGGCTGGGTTGTGAGGAGTTGGAGTCGTCCGCCGCCTGCTGTGTTGGTGCAGTCCCTGGGCCGGCTGCAGTAGTCCCCGGGCCGGGTTCGACTATGGCAGTCCCCGAGCCGGCTGCCGAAGTCCCCGAGCCGGCTGCCGAAGTCCTCGAGCCGGCTGCCAAAGTCCCGAGCCGGTTACCGAAGTCCCCGAGCCGCCTACTTGACTCCCGAAGTCGGATCCGACTGCGTCGGGGTTAGGCGGCACGAAGATGGAACTGGATTCCGAAAACGGCTTGGCAGATAGCTTGAGGAGGCGTTGGAGGGCGACGCCGGTTGGTATATCTTGTCGGGTGGAGCCTATTCGTGCCAGGGCATCTGCTTGCTCGTTGTTGGCCTGTGGCACGTGGAGAACTCGCACCCCTCAAAGTATCTGCTGATTTGCTGAACAAGGAAGCGGTAGCTTGCCATGTTTGCGTCCTTGGCATCCCAGTCGCCGGATGATTGCTGGACCACCAAGTCCGAGTCGCCATAGCATAGGATCCGGCAGATGCCGAGTTCCTTGGCTAGCCGGAGCCCGTGTATGAGTGCTTCGTACTCGGCCACATTATTGGAGGCGGCAAAATGGATTTGCAATGTGTATCTGAGTTTGTCGCCTTTGGGAGAGGTGAGGACGATGCCGGCTCCCAAGCCGGTGTGCATCTTGGATCCGTCAAAGTGCATACGCCAATGAGTGGAGTCGGGGATCGGTGGCAGGTACTGCGTCTCGGCCCAGTCGACGAGGAAGTCAGCCAATGCTTGGGACTTGATGGCGGTGCGGGGCTGGTAGTAGATCGTGTAAGGAGCCAGCACAATGGCCTACTTCGCCACTCGGTCGGATGCATCCCGGCTGCCTATGATCTCGGCGAGCGGGGTAGTGCATACGACCATGATGGGATGCTCTTGAAAGTAGGGCTTGAGTTTCTTGGAGGCGAACTACACACCATAGCACATCTTCTGATAGTGCGGATAGTTCTGCTTTGAGGTGGACAGTACTTCGCTCAAATAGTACACCGGCCTCTAGACTAGCTGAGCTCGGCCTTCTTCTGGATGCTGGACCACGATGACTGTGCTGACCACCCGGCTAGTGGCGGCAATGTAGAGGAACATGGGCTCTTTCTCAGTCGGTGCCGCCAAGACAGGCTGCGTGGACAGCATCTTCTTTAGCTCATGGAAAGCTTGGTCCGCCTGGTCATTCCACTCGAAGTGAGTGGACTTCTTCATGAGTCGGTAGAGGGGGAGAGCTTTCTCTCCAAGCCGGCTGATGAAGTGGTTCAAAGATGCTAGGCATTCGGTGAACTTTTGGACGTCTCACAGCTTGGTGGGAATCTTCATTCTCTCTATGGCCTTGATCTTGACTAGGTTGCATTCGATGCCGCACTCGGAGACCAGGAAGCCTAGAAGCTGGTCGGCTGGTACCCCGAACACGCATTTCTCCGGGTTGAGCTTGATCTGAAACCGGCGCAAATTCTCAAAGGTCTCCTTGAGGTCTTCCAGTAAGGTGCCCCGTTTCTCCGTCTTCACCACAACATCGTCTACATAGACGTGGGCATTTCTGCCGAGTTGCTTGAGGAGGCATTTCTGCATGCAATGCTGAAAAGTGGCACCGACATTCCTCAAGCCGAATGTCATAGTCAGGTAACAGAAAGCTCCGAATGGGGTGATGAAGGCGGTCTTCAGGCAGTTAGCTGGGTCCAATTTTATCTGGTGGTAGCCTGAGTAAGCATCCAAAAAACTCAACAGCTCGCATCTGGCTGTGGAGTCTATCACTTGATCAATCCTTGGCAGAGCAAAAGGATCTTTAGGGCAGGCTTTGTTGAGGCTGGTGTAGTCAATGCACATGCGCCACTGCTTGTTCTTCTTTAACACCAGGACCGGGTTGGCAAGCCATTCTAGAAAGAACACTTCCATAATGAAGCCGGCTGCCAGAAGCCAGGCTATTTCTTCTTCGATCACTCTTCTCTTCTCTTCTGACAGGCGGCGCAAGGGCTGCTTGACTGGCTTGGCGTCAGACCGGACGTGTAGCTTGTGCTCGGCGAAATCTGTCGGGACTCCCGGCATGTCTTTGAGAGACCATGCGAAGATGTCCCGATTCTCATGGAGGAAATCGACGAGCTCGCTTTCCTATTTGCTGTCGAGGCCGGTGCCCATGACAGCGTACCTCTCCGGGTGCTCCGGGTCCAGAGGTATCTTCTTTGTCTCTTTGGCCGGCTGGAAAGAACCTTGAGCATCACATTCCTTGGGGTCAGGGGACAGGGCCGGCTGCTTGCCAGCCAGGGCCACAACTCGATTCAGCATATTCCTCTCTTCAGCAATCAAGAGGGACTCGGCCAGTCGGCTACTAGCTACTGCACGCTCAGAAGACTTCTTGTAGTCTCCGGCTATGGTGATGATGCCCTTGGAACTCGGCGTCTACATCTTGAGGTAGGCATAGTGGGCACAACCATAAACTTGGCCAAAGCAGGTAGGCCAAGCAATGCGTGGTACGGGCTCTCCAGATCCACTACCTCAAACCATATTGCCTCTCGGCGGAAATGATCTTTGCCCCCAAAGAGGACATCATCTTGATCTTGCCGATTGGTGAGCAGGATAGGCCGGGTACAATGCCATGGAACACAGTCCGGCTTGGCATGAGCTGCTTCGACTTGATGTTGAGCTTCTCCATGGTATCGCGGTACAGTATGTTGATGCTGCTCCCGCCATCTATCAGCACGCGGGAGAAACGGGCAGCTCGCCTTTCGGTCGCGAGGGTGGCGTCCAAAACCAATGCATAGGAGCCAGGAGACGGCATCACCTCTGGGTGATCGGCCTGGCTCCAGCTGATGGGCTTCTCCGACCAGTGCATAAACTCGGGGTTGTTGGAGGCGACCGTGTTGACTTCTTGCTGTTGTCGGTGTCGGCTGCGCTGGTCTTCCGTTTGGCTTGTAAAGACGATGTAGGCGGCATGTTCATTAGGAAACTCATCTTGGATAGCTCCGACTTGCGGCCGAGCGGCCGGCTGCGGTGTGGCAGGAGGCGGCTGGCCTGTAGGCGGAGGCGGCAACAACCCCTCGCCCTTGGAGATTCGCGTGAGCCAATGTCACTTCCGAGTTGTGTGGTTGGACGGCTTCGCGCCGCTATGGGACTTGCAAGGGGCATCGAGGGTTTGCTCGTAGGAGAAAGCCGGCTGCTAAGCCGCCCTGCCGCCCTTCTGCTTCTTGGGTGCTGTCCGCCCTTCAGGTTTCTCGTCTTTGACCGTGGCCCCCTGCTGGCTTGTGGAAGATGACATAGGGGCCTTGCACTTGTGGTCGCTCTGGTATGGGCGTCGGCTTGATTCTCCAGCCGGCGTCTTGGGAGCCGGTGCCAGTACTTTTCCAAAAGTGTCTACCCGGAGCTCAGTCTTCATGGAAGAGTCGGCCGTGGCGTACTTGTCTGCTATGACCAACAGCTCGTCGAGGGTAGCCGGCTCGTCGCAGAGGAGTCGGTGCTTGAGGAGGGTGCCCTCTCTGCACCCGACAGTGAAATACTTTATGGCTTGAACCTCGTGCACCCCCTCGCAGGAGTTGCGGAGCTCGACCCAATGCGTGAGGTAGCCGCGGGTTGATTCATTGATCCCTTGTACGCACAAGGAGAGCTGTCAGGGCTTGGGACCCCGTTTGTAGGTGCTGGTGAAGTTGCATATGAAGGCTTCTGTGAAGTCCAGCCAGCTGTTGATGCTGTAAGGTTGAGGCTGTTGAGCCAGGTGCGCGCCGTGCCTTGGAGCATCAGGGGGTCATATTTCACGGCAACGCGCCCATTGCCGTTTGCTATACGAACTGCGGTGGAGCAGTCGATCAACCAATCTTCCGGCTTCATGAAGCCGTTGTACTTGGGCGTGTCTCTTGGGAGCGAGAACCCTTTGGGGAAGGGCTCGTCGCGGATACAGGGGCTGAAACAAGGAGGGCCGACATCATCTTCTTCTTCCAGGGCCAGGGATCGCGCAAGGTGGTCGATCCGATGGCGGGCATCATTCTCGTCAACTCCTTCACTGCGACCAAGTCGGCCGCTGAGAGTCGGATGCGCGAGAGACGGCGGGGTGGGATATCTCTCCCCATGAGGCAGAGGAGGAGGCGGGTCGCCTCGTCGTTCCACACCTCGAGGGCGGCCTTCGGCGTCGCGCGCGATGGTGATTCGAGTCCGGCTGCAGCTAGCAGCCGGCTCCTTCTCTTGTCTCGCACGGGCGCTGCCTGAAGTCGGCGTACGCAACGTTGCGCCGTGCTCTCGACGAGGGGGACCCCCAGCACGGACGCCTGCTTCGTGTCGCTCTGCGGCCGCGTCGATTAGCTGTTGGATGCGTCTGGTCATGTAGGGGAGCTCGTCGGCCCCCAGTCCATTTAGCTCGTCTACAATCGACTGGGCGGCGCGTAGATTCTCGAGGGGTGAGGCGTAGACTGGGCGGTCCGCTCCCAACATGCTGGCGATGGCCGCGCCGCGTTTCTTGACGACACCGACTCGGCTTGGCCCTTCTGGAGGCAGCGTACCGAAGGTGGCGCGGTCGACTTCGCGCTGGTGGGCTTCGGTGAGGCATCTCATGGAGGCTATCCTGTGGCCCTCCGCAAGGAGAGCAAGGTGCCGTGCCTCCAGCGTCTCGGTGTCAGGGTCCGCCGGGATGGGGGCGGACAGATCATGCAGCGTTGCCTGCAGGGCGTCGCGGGCGTTTTCGTCGGAGGTGCCGCCGTGGCTGATGACTAGCACCTCGGTGACGGTGCTGCCGCCACTGTCGGCCCGAGGGAGAGGGTCGTCGAAGATGATCACGTTGGTGGGGAAGGCGTCGAGCGACGCCATGTCGGAGTCGACAAGCATCGGGTTGGTGGAGCCAACCGACTCCAAGTCTGCGGTAGGCTCGCTAGAGACGTGGAGTTGGTTGAGGAGGCTGACGAGGCGGCTCTCGGGGCAGCCTGTGCCCGCGTCGGATGCGGGCTCGTCAGAGATGCGAGCCTCACCAAGAAGATCGGTGAGGCAGCTCGCTGCACAGGCGTCATCGACGCTTTGCAGCGCGTCGGGGCAAGCGCCATCGGGCGTGCCGGGCTGGCTACGCTTGCTGGGGAGGAAAAGGGTTCCTGTCTAGAGTAGGTCTCCGGACGACGGTGGACCTAGCCCCACGGTGGGCGCCAAATGTCGTGCGGTAGGTGTGACATATGCCAACGGATGGCTTATCTGTGTGGGATCCAGTAAGACATCGTCGGTACCTGGAAACGGGAGGAGGCGAAGACATGCACGCCGGCGGATCTTACCCAGGTTGGGGGCTCTCCGTGGAGATAATACCCCTACTCCTGCTCTGCGGGGTCTCCGCATGATCACTAGATCAACAAGAAGCTACAAGAGGCTCCTTGAGCTGTTCGATGGAAGGAGGAAGAAGGGCAAGGCTAGCTCTCTCCTCTCCCTCTAGTGGTGTCTAAAACTATCTCCGATCAACCCTTTGCATGGGTGTCCCGGGGAGTTTATATAGGCCTACCCCCCGGGGGTACAATGGTAATCCGGCTGGGCGCAGGCCCTAGCCGTTAGTGTCTATGATCGCCGGCTTCTCCGCCGGCTGCTGGGGCCCGCCGACTGGTGGGTCCCGCCGGCTGCCGGCTCATTGGTCGACAGGCCGGCCCCACCGCTTGGGGGTCTTGTCGGGGGCTGGTTACTGTTGCCTCGCCTCTGATGACGATGGCTTTGTCGAGGTAAGCATGGGTACAGTGTCGCCGCCTTGCGGACTCTCATTGTAGCCTACCTCGTCTTGTCTCCGTAATGGTGCGCACGCCCCGAGGAGGGGAGCGAGCTGGCTATAGGAAGCCGGCCATGCCTCAGGCCGGCTGGAGGAGGCCAGGCCGCCTTCGGGCGTCTCTCTGACCAAAGGGGCCCACCGCCTACGGGCTGTATTGGCTGCCCGTCATGGACGGCGTCATGATCAGCATGGCAGCAGTGCCACGGCGGACGGGTGATGGCTGTCCTGTACGGCGTACTGTAGCCATGCTTGCTCCGGGATTCGGGGGTGGCAGATTTTTAGGGCACGACCCCTGGCCGCCTGCTTGGGGCCGGCCTCTTGGAGTCAGTTCTCTTGGGCCGGCCTCTTGGAGTCGGCCATATCATGGCATCCCCCAAGAGAGTTTAGGGCCGGGCCGCCCTCCGGTAGCCGGCCTGTGAGATAGCCGGCCGGAGGAAGGCGGCCCCGCGTCTTGGGTGCTTAAAGGCTCGGTCGGCCCGTTGTTTTTTCTAAGGGCCAAAGGGAGCCGGTTAGGCTACCCGTGGTCATTTACTCCGATAGAAGTCCAGACCACACCCCGTCGCCAATCAAATGATAATACTAAGGCCCGGGGCTACACGAAGGACCTGCGAGATGTATTGGAAAACAAAGAAGGACAGTCAAGATCGATCTACAGATCACCGGGGCGCGCCACAAGACATGATGATGACCATCATGCCGGATACAATAAACCAAAGTCTAGTCGGGCCAAATACAATAGACCGGATTCATTTGAACTAGTCGAGATGTAGCCCGACATAGAGGTGCCGCACACCCCCTATGCTTCATTGATGAAGTTATGGATCATGAATTCCCAGAAGGGTTTAAACCCGTAAACATTGAATCATATGATGGCACAACATACCCCGCGGTATGGATCTAAGATTTTCTTCTCCACATTCACATGGTCCGCGGCGATGACTTACATGCCATAAAGTACCTACCACTTAAGCTCAAAGGACCGGCTCGGCATTGGCTGAACAGCCTGCCAGCAAACTCCATTGGCAGTTAGGAGGACCTGGAAGATGCGTTCCTTGATAACTTCCAGGACACTTACGTGCGACCACCGGATGCTGATGACTTAATTCACATAACCCAACAGCCCGAAGAGTCAGCCAACAAATTTTGGACTCGGTTCCTAACCAAAAGGAACCAAATTGTCGACTGTCCGGATGCCGAAGCCTTAGCAGCCTTCAAGCATAACATCTGTGACGAATGGCTCGCCCGACACCTCGGCCAAGAAAAGCCAAAATCCATGGCAGCCCTCACGACACTCATGACCCGCTTTTGCGAGGGCGAGGACAACTGGCTGGCTCATAGCAACATCACACCCAAAAACTCAGGCAATTCAGACGCCAGGGACAGCAACTGCAAGCCACGACGAAATAGACACAAGCGTCGCAACAATGGCGACAATGCCGAAGACACGACAGTCAATGCCGGATTCACAGGGTTTAAATCCGGACAGCGGAAAAAGGCATTCAAAAGAAACAGTCCGGGCTCGTCTAGTTTAGACCGCATACTCGATCGATCATGTCAAATTCACGGCACCCCCGATAAACCAGCCAACCACACCAACATGGAATGATGGGTGTTTAAACAGGCCGGCAAGTTGAATGCCGAAAACAAGGAAAGGGGCAGCATAGCAACGACGACGAGGAGCCCCGACCGCCGAACACAGGAGGGCAGAAGAAATTCCCTCCCTAGGTGAAAACAGTAAATATGATATACATAACCCATATTCCCAAGCGGGAATGGAAGTGTGCACTAAGGGACGTCTATGTGATGGAGCCAGTCGCCCCAAAGTTCAACCCATGGTCCTCTTGTCCAATCACCTTCGATCGCAAGGACCATCCTACCAGTATCCGTGATGGCGGTTCGGCCGCATTGGTCCTTGACCCCATCATCGACGGATTCCACCTCACACGAGTCCTCATGGACGGTGGCAGCAGCCTGAACCTGCTCTATCAGGATACGGTGCGCAAAATGGGAATCGACCCCTCAAGGATCAAGCCCACAAAAACCACCTTCAAGGGTGTCATACCCGATGTGGAGGCCTGTTGTACATGCTCAATCACACTGGAAGTGGTCTTCGGATCTCCGGACAATTTCCGAAGTGAGGAGTTAATATTTGACATCGTCCCCTTCCACAGTGGCTATCATGCATAGCTCGCACGAACCACATTCGCAAAATTTAATGCGGTACCGCATTATGCATACCTCAAGCTCAAAATGCCAGGACCTCGCGGGGTTATTACAGTTAACGGAAACACAGAGCGCTCGCTCCGCACGGATGAGCACACTGCGGCCCTCGCGGCGGATGTACAAAACAGCCTTCTTAGGCAAATAGCCAATTCAGCGATAAAGAACCTGGATACCGTCAAGCGAGTCCGGAGTACTCCGCAACAGGATCATCCGGCACGTCCAGAGCTCGACTAGCAATCCGGCCTCCGCTCTAGTCCCAGTCAAGCGGCGAAATTTGTGCCGCGCGTACATAACTACGCACTTGAAATACCATGGGAATAGGCGGAGGCACGTCCATTACACGGTCCACAATGCGATTTGACCGCCCCAGGACACATGCATCTTTGCATCTCCATTTTGCTTTCAGGTCCCTATCTTCAGGAGGCTCTTCCGAAAGACCGGCTGTCAGACACATAGCGGTACGAACACTCTAGGAGGACAAGAAGCTTTGGCATACAGGGGAATCCTCAGGTGGTCTCTGATAATGATCGTTATACCTATTTTACATACCCACATACCGCCCGCTCCTGGCCAAGATGTGTCAAAAAGTCCTATTTTGCTTATCGCACTACTTGTATAAGTACGCTTCGACGTATCATTTAAATAACAAGGGGAAATAGTATACGGTGTCAGCTTGCTATTACGTTTATTTACCCCTTTCCTTCACTGTTTATTTATTATACCCGTGCATTTTTGCACGACCAGTTTGCCAGGGGCTTCAGTACCCCATAACCTGGCAAGACAAGTCCGAACACTTTTGAACAATGCGGCACCCCGAACTTATAGCATTATATGCATCAGCTCCGAATTATGTATTGGGTCAATAGTTGGGTTTGCCCAGCTCCTATGTTTTGGTACCTTATGTTCCGCTATATCGGCTAAGGTAGCGTAGGGAGAACTACTGCGATTGTGTCCCGGTTCTTCCGGACGATCACCTCAGTAGAGAAAGCCGAAAACTGACTGTCATGATAAGGCGAGAGCTGGTCGCTGTTCGAGAGGTCTCAAATCCTTAAAGATTTTTTCTGCTTCAGGCGAGGAATCAGCCTCGTCCGATTTAGGCGTGTATAGCGCCCCAAGTCTGGCTTTTAGGATACTAGGGGCTTCGCCAAAATTTAAAATTGTAGACTTCTATGGCTAAGTGAGAGCGATAAAGCCGTATAGTCCGATTGACTCGTTCGCGGTACTAAACACCTCCTTAAAAGGACCAAAAATTTGGATGAAGAGTGTTTATACTTATCCCGAACACCCCAGTACTAGTTACATGGGGGCAGAAGCTGACGACTAGCCAGCTCTCAAGATTTTATAAACGGCTGCACAGAAGGTAATATTTTAAATTAATAAGCGCCATATAGTGCACATGAACTGGTTTTCATATTACAGGATGATATGAGTACATTTAGTCGAACATTACATCCTTGGTACATTCATCCGCTACAAGGCGGGCACCCTTAATGACATTTTCATAATACTGTTCGGGGTGGCGATGCTCCTTGCCCTTCGGCGGCCCCTCTGTCACCAGCTTCTCGGCGTCCATCTTCCCCCAGTGCACCTTCGCACGGGCCAACGCCCTGCGTGCACCCTCAATGCAGACGGACCGCTTAACGACTTCAAGCCACGGACATGCATTCACCATCCGCTTGACAAAGCCGAAGTAGCTGCTGGGCAGGGGCTCGCCAGGCCACAACCGGACTATGAAGTCCTTCATGGCAAGCTCGGCCGCCTTGTGAAGTTCGACTAGTTGCTTTAGCTGGTCGCTCAAGGGCATCGGATGTTCGGCCGCAATATACTGGGACCAAAACAACTTTTCTGTCGAGCTCCCCTCCTCAGCCCGATAGAACCCTACGGCATCAAAGATGCTGCGCGGTAGATCTGCGAATGCTCCTGGAGAGCTCCGAACTCGGGTAAGTAAAAGGAAAGTCTCCTTCACATGCTTGCTTTGCATAATGAAAGCCTTACCCACAGCTATCTTCTTGGCCGCCTCAATTTCCTGGAGGGCCTTCTGGGCTTCGGCCTTGGCATCTAGTGCGCTCTGACGGGCCTTCGCAAGCTCCGACTCTTGTGTCTTGGAGTCATGCTCCAAGGACTCAATTTTTTTGACAAAGTCCTAAAGCTCTTGCTGGACCTCATCAACTCGTGCCTCTTGTTTTCCGTGCTCGGTGCGCTCCTTGGCCGCTTTGTTTTCGGCCTCGGATAGCGCCTTTTTAAGGGCCGCCACTTCGGTCGTGGCCCCTAGTAAAATTCATCGTGCTTCTATTAGCATCAATGATTTTTTACTTTATATAACATTCAGATGGGGTATTACTTACCTTTGTTCTCCTCGAGCTGCCTCTTCACGAGGCCGAGCTCTTCTTCGGCCTGCCCAAGGTTCTACCTCAGTACGGAGACCTCCGCAGTGGCAGCGGCGACAGCCAGTAGTGACACTTGCTTATTCACATAGACATAATATGTTTAGACTCCTGGGAATAATATTTGATCCTCTGTTCGGCTTTTCTTCCCGAACACCAAACAGAGCATCAGGGGCTACTGTCTATACTGTGATACTTTCTTATAATTTAAATTACTTACCTCAAAGCCTGTCAGGAGGCTAGCGCAGGCTTCGGTCAATGCGCTTTTGGCGGACCGAACCTTCGCAATCACCATACTCATAAGAGTATGGTGTCCTTCATCAAGGGAAGTGATCTGAAGCGCTTCCACCAAGTTACCCGATACCTCTGGATGGACAGAGGTCATTGGCATGGGCGGCTATCCCCCCTTGGTGGGGGGCTGCCTGTCTGAATCCGGAACCACCGGAGGTTCCGGCGCAGTATCCGGCCGGGGGCCAAGCCTGCTGCGGCCCCCCTCATCTGAATCCATGGGATCT
>NC_041381.1:490985071-490998485 GCF_002162155.2 Triticum dicoccoides | reverse complement strand
AGTCTCACCTTGAGGCATATCCAGGACAACCTCCTCCTGGCCCGGTATCCTCTGAGATAACACCTCGGTGTCATCTGCGGGCTGGGGAGTGGAAGCCGTCGGGAGCGAATAGATGTTCATCTCCGATGAGCTCAAGGACCCATCTGAGGAGGATAAGTCGATGTGGGCTTTGGACGGACTGCACAAACAAATCTTGACATAATAAGAAGCCACAAAGCTAAAAACATGCAAGAAGTATTATGGCATCCGAATACTTACGACTTCGCCAGGGGCTTGGCCCTGGGTAGCCACTCCTCCTCGCTATAGGCGGCGGTTGTGGAGTGGTCCGGAGGAAGGGTACTTCCCTTCTTGGACCCTTCGGCCTCCCCGGAAGGGGCGACCTTCCTTTTCTTCTCCCCCTCGGTTTAGGGGAGATGGTTTTCCTCTTCCTCCTCCTCGTTGTCGTTGGAGGAGTGTGCCTCGGTGTCTTCAAATGATGAGTCTGACACCACCTTGTGCCGGAGACTTTTCCTGGTCCCCGTGGCCTTCTTCTTGGCCTTTTTCTCTGGCACCTCATAGGGCGCCGGAACAAGCATCTCCGTTAGGAGAGCGGTGGCTGGATCTTCAGGCAACGGAGCCGGACAGTCGATCCGCTCTGTCGTTGCCACATAATCCTGTTAAATTGGTGTGGTGGCTTAAGCTCCTCCCACAAATATACTGAGGAAAGACACATCTTGTAAAATGTAGAATGCTTACCAAATTAGCGTGGTGCTTGGCACTGAGTCCACAATTCTCAGTGGTGGAGGAGGAACTTCGCTGGCCTTGAACAACACCTTCCAGACATCTTTGTGTGTCGTGTCGAAGAGCTCTTGCAGTGTCTGGTGTTGGGCCGTGTCCAACTCCCACAGGTTGAATGCCCGTCTTTGACACAGGAGGATCCGGCGAAATAGCATGACCTAGACCACGTTGACAAGCTTGATCTTCTTGGTTATCATATTCTTGATGCAGTTCTAGAGTTCAGTCAGCTCCGCGGACGCGCCCCAGGCTAGACCCTTCTTCTTCCAGGAGGTGAGCCGCATGGGGATGCCGGATCGGAATTCGGGGGTCGCCACCCAGTTGGCGTCGCGTGACTCGGTGATGTAGAACTACCCCGATTGCCACCCCTTCACGGTCTCCACAAAGGAGCCTTCGAGCCAGGAGATGCTGGGCATCTTGCCCACCATGGCGCCTCCGCACTCGCCTGCTGACCGACCACAATCTTTGGCTTCAGGTTGAAGATCTTCAGCCATAGGCCGAAGTGGGGCCTGATGCGGAATAAAGCCTCACACACGACGATAAACGCTGAGATGTTGAATATGAAATTAGGGGCCAGATCATGAAAATCCAGCCCGTAATAGAACATGAGCCGACGGACAAATGGGTAGGGGGAATCCCAGTCTGCGGACGAAGTGGGCGAGGAACACAACCCTCTCGTGGGGTCCCGAAGTCAGAACGATCTGCCCTGCGTCTGGGAGCCAGTGCGCGATGTCAGCGGCCAAGTATCCGGCCGCCCGGAGCTTCGTAATGTCCTCCTCCGTGACGGAGGAGGCCATCCACTTGCCTCCCGCTCCGGACATGTTTGGGTGTATGGAGAAGGAGAGAACTGGGGCGTTGGAGCTCGAGCGTGCGAGAATGGATGAGCAAAGAAGGAAGAAGGCGTGGGTGAAAGAGGAGAATCCTTATCTCTTTATAAAGGCAATAGAAGTTGTCTGCCTCCCCACTTGCCCGTTAAGATTGCTTATTTCCCAAGCGCCACGATTGATGGCACGGTTGGGTTACCCATACCTATATTGATGAGAATCCCGTGATAAGGGGACATGATCTCTGCTTCGACAAGACATGTCAAGGAAACCGCCTCGCATTACGTGCAGTAGATGGTTGTGAAAAACGGTTCGAATAATGACCGGACCGTGGCGTGATGTCATGCTATAAAAAGCCGTCAGCAGATTAGATTTGTGGAATATTGTGCTCTCTACGATGGTATATGGAATTTGTTTTGCAGAGCCGGACACGATCCTTGTGTTCGAAATCTTCTATGGAGTATACAAAGAAGGAACCCGCCTTGCAATACCGAAGACAATCTACATGCCGGACTCATCGTCATTGAAGCCTGGTTCAGGGGCTACTGAGGGAGTTCTGGATTAAGGGGTCCTCGAATAGCCAGAATATATACTTTGGCCGGACTGTTGGACTATGAAGATACAAGATTGAAGACTTTGTCCCGTGTCCGAATGGGACTCTCCTTTGTGTGGAAGGCAAGCTTGGCAATTCAGATATGTAGATTTCCTTCTCTGTAACCGACTCTGTGTAACCCTAGCCCCCTCCGGTGCCTATATAAACCGGAGGGTTTAGTCCATAGGGCAACAACAGTCATAATCGTAGGCTAGCTTCTAGGGTTTAGCCTCTACGATCTCGTGGTAGATCAACTCTTGTAATATTCATATCATCAAGATCAATCAAGCAGGAAGTAGGGTATTACCTCCATCGAGAGGGCCCAAACCTGGGTAAACATCGTGTCCCATGCCTCCTGTTACCATTAGCCTTAGTCGCACAGTTCGGGACCCCCTACCTGAGATCCGCCGGTTTTGACACCGATAGTTGCCATTAAGGATAATATGATGGGGTTTATTCATGCGTGAGTTTACTTTGTCTACAATTCTACGTCATGTCATCTTGCTTAAGGCATTACTCCGTTCTTTACAAACTTAATACTCTAGATGCATGTTGGATAGCAGTCAATGTGTGGAGTAATGCTACATCTTGAGCTTGCGTTGGTTTTCCTTGAAGAGGAAAGGGTGATGCGGCAATAGTAGCGTAAGTATTTCCCTTAGTTTTTGAGAACCAAGGTATCAATCTAGTAGGAGGCTCCTCAAAAGTCCCACGCACCTACACAAACAAACAAAGAACTCACAACCAACGCAATAAAGGGGTTGTCAATCCCTTCACGGCCACTTGCGAAAGTGAGATCTGATAGAGATTGTATGATAAGATAAATATATTTTTGGTATTTTATAATATAGATGCAAAAAGTAAAGATGCAAATAAAAGTAGATTGAAAGCTTATATGATAAAAGATAGACCCGGGGGCCAGAGGTTTCACTAGAGGCTTCTCTCAAGATAGCATAAGTATTACGGTGGGTGAACAAATTACTGTCGAGCAATTGATAGAAGAGCGAATAACTATGAGATTATCTAGGCATGATCATGTATATAGGCATCACGTCCGTGACAAGTAGACCGACTCCTGCCTACATCTACTACTATTACTCCAAACATCGACCGCTATCCAGCATGCATCTAGAGTATTAAGTTCATAAGAACAGACTAACGCATTAAGAAAGATGACATGATGTAGAGGGATAAACTCATGCAATATGATATAAACCCCATCTTTTATCCTTGATGGCAACAATACAATACGTGCCTTGCAACCCTTTCTGTCACTAGGTAAGGACATCGCAAGATTGAACCCAAAGCTAAGCACTTCTCCCATGGCAAGAAAGATCAATCTAGTAGGCCAAACCAAACTGATAATTCGAAGAGACTTGCAAAGATAACTCAATCATACATAAAAGAATTCAGAGGAGATTCAAATATTTCTCATAGATAAACTTGATCATAAACCCACAATTCATCGGATCTCGGCAAACACAATGCAAAAAGAGTTTACATCGAATAGATCTCCACAAGAGAGGGGGAGAACATTGTATTGAGATCCAAAAAGAGAGAAGAAGCCATCTAGCCAATAACTATGGACCCGAAGGTATGTGGTAAACTACTCACAACTCATCGGAGGGGCTATGGTGTTGATGTAGAAGCCCTCGATGGTTGATTCCCCCTCCGGCAAAGCGCCGACGAAGGCCCCAAGATGGGATCTCGTGGACACAGAAGGTTACGGTGGTGGAAATTGTGTTTTGGTTGCTCCCTGGATGTTTTCGGGGTACGTAGGTATATATAGGAGGAAGAAGTACGTCGGTGGCCGCTCGAGGGGTCCAGGAGACAGGGCCGCCCCTAGGAGGGGTGGGCGTGCCCTCGTATCTCCTGGCCGCCTCGTTTGTTGCTTGACTTGCACTCCAAGTTCTCCGGATCATGTTCCTTCCAAAAATCACGCTCCCAAAGGTTTCATTCCGTTTGGACTCCATTTGATATTCCTTTTCTTCGAAATACTGAAATAGGCAAAAAAACAGCAATACAGGCTGGGCCTCTAGTTAGTAGGTTAGTCCCAAAAATGATATAAATGTGGAAAATAAAGCCCATAAACATCCAAAAGGGGTAATATAATAGCATGGAACAATAAAAAATTATAGATACGTTGGAGACGTATCAAGCATCCCCAAGCTTAATTCCTGCTCGTCCTCGAGTAGGTAAATGATGAAAACAGAATTTTTGATGTGGAATGCTACCTAGCATAATTCTCAATGTAATTTTAGTTATTGTGGCATGAATGTTCAGATCCAAATGATTCAAAATAAAAGTTCATATTGATAAAAGAAATAGTAACACTTCAAGCATACTAATCAAAGCAATCATGTCTTCTCAAAATAATAAGGCTAAAGAAAGTTCATCCCTACAAAATCATATAGTTAGGCTATGCGTCATTTTCGTCACACAAAGATGTTCCCAAATTCTACACCCCCGATGACAAGCCAACAATTGTTTCGTACTTAAATAATCTCAAACTTTTTCAACCTTCACGCAATACATGAGCGTGAGCCATGGATATAGCACTATGGGTGAAATAGAATATAATGATGGGGATTGTGTGGAGAAGACAAAAAAGGAGAGAGTCTCACCATGCAACGGATGCACTAGAGCTATAAGTGAATGCTCAACAAATAAAACTAGTGGGTTGGGACTTGCTTGCTCACGAATACCTAGGGCATTTGAGGAAGACCATCGTAGGAATATACAAGCCAAGTTCTATAATGAAAAATTCCCACTAGTATATGAAAGTGACAACATATGAGACTCACTATATGAAAAACATGGTGCTACTTTGAAGCACAAGATATGAGACTCACTACATGAAAAACATGGTGCTACTTTGAAGCACAAGTGTGGAAAAAGAGATAGTAACATTGCCCTTTTTATTTATTTTCTTTTTTTTCTTTTTTTTCTTTTTTCTTTTTTTTCTTTGGCCTTTTTTTCTTTCTTTTTGGGCAATGCTCTAATAATGATGATCATCACACTTTCATTGATTACCATATGAATTACAACTCAAAACTAGAACAAGATATGACTCTATATGAATGCCTCCGGTGGTGTACCGGGATGGTACAATGAATCAAGAGTGACATGTATGAAAAATTATGCATGGTGGCTTTGCCACAAATACGATGTCAACTACATGATCATGCAAAGGCAATATGACAAAAGTAAAGTATGTAATGAACAGAATGGTGGAAAGTTGCATGGCAACATATCTCGGAATGGCTATGGAAATGCCATAATAGGTAGGTATGGTGGCTGTTTTGAGGAAGATATAAGGAGGTTTATGTGTGATAGAGCGTATCGTATCACGGGGTTTGGATGCACCGGCGAAGTTTGCACCAACTCTCAAGGTGAGAAAGGGCAATGCATGGTACCGAAGAGGCTAGCAATGGTGGAAAGGTAAAAGTGTGTATAATCCATAGACTCAACATTAGTCAAAAGAACTCATACACTTATTGCAAAAATTTAGAAGTCATCAAAAATCAAGCACTACGCGCATGCTCCTAGAGGGATATATTGGTAGGAAAAGACCATCGCTCGTCCCCGACCACCACTCATAAGGATGCACAAGCCAGTTACACTCCATGTTTCAAATTTGTTACACAACTTTAACCATACGTGCATGCTATGGGACTTGCTAACTTCAACACAAGCATTCTTTAAATTCATAATCACCCAATTAGCATGACTTTAATATCACTACCTCCATATCTCAAAACAATTATCAAGTATCAAATTGATCATAGCATCCAATTCACTTCCTATGATAGTTTTTATTATGCCCAACTTGGATGCCTACCATTCTAGGACCAATTTATAACCATAGCAAATACCATGCTGTTCTAAAAGACTCTCAAAATAATATAAGTGAAGCATGAGAGACTAACAATTTCTATAAAATCAAGCCACCGCCATGCTCTAAAAGATATAAGTGAAGCACTAGAGCAAATACTAACAAGCTCAAAAGATATAAGTGAAGCACATAGCATATTCTAATAAATTCAAATCAAGTAGGCTTCTCGCAAAAGGTGTGTACATCAAGGATGATTGTGGTAAACTAAAAAGCAAATACTAATATAATACATGACGCTCCAAGCAAAACACATATCATGTGGCAAATAAAAATATAGCTCCAAGTAAAGTTACCAATGAACGAAGACGAAAGAGGGGATGCCTTCCCAGGGCATCCCCAAGCTTAGGCTTTTGGCTATTCTTGAATAACTTGGGGTTCCTTGGGAATCCCCAAGCTTAGGCTCTTGCCACTATTTATTCCATAGTCCATCAAAGCTTTACCCAAAACTTGAAAACTTCACAACACAAAACTCAACAGGAAATTTTATAAGCTACATTAGTGAAAGAAAACAAAACCACCACATAAGGTACTGTAATGAACTCATTCTTTATTTATTTTGGTGTTAAACCTACTGTATTCCAAGTTCTCTATGGTTCATACCTAGGCATAGATGCATCAAAATAAGCAAACAACACACGAAAAACAGAATCTGTCAAAAACAGAACAGTCTATAGCAATCTGTAACCAACGCAACCTTCTGGAACTTTAAAAATCCTATAAAAATAGGAAGTCCTAGACAATTTGTTTATTGATCAGAAGCAAAAAGAATCAATGCAAAAGCAATCAAATCAACTATCATCATATGTTATCCTATAGGTTCTACTTGGCACAAACACTAATTAAAACATGAAAACACATCTAAACATAAGGTAGATACAAAATTTATTACTAAACAGGAACAAAAACAAAAAACACAAAGAAAATTGGGTTGCCTCCCAACTAGCGCTATCGTTTAATGCCCCTAGCTAGGCATAAAAGCGAAGATAGATCTAAGTAGTGCCATCTTTAATTTTCAGTTTTTTAGCGGAGTCATGCTCGAATCCGGGAGGTTCTTTACGTTTCTCTTCATACTCGGAAATTTTTAGATCTAAAGAATCCAACGGCTTATTGCTCGAATTCATGCGGTGAAGATTTCCGCTAACACTTTTAAGAGGCTCAAGAGACTTTTGTAAAAAAAATGTTACTTCACAAATCTTTCCAAACACTTGTGTTTCTTCTTGGGTAGGATGTGATCCTCCCTTTTGAGGTAGTGTTCCCACTATTCCCTCTATAATTTCATGAGCAATACTAGGATCAATTTCAATAAAATTTCCCTTGGCAATGCAATCCAAGAGTTGTCTATGCGTCATATTTAGCCCAACATAAAAATTGCGAAGAAAAATTCTAAAGTTCACCTCTAGGGTGCACTTGTGATAAGATTACGCCATCCTATACCAAGCATCTTTTAAGTTTTCTCCTTGCCTTTGCTTGATGTGAAGAACTTCAAACTCGGGAGACATAGGAGCGGATAAGGAACTAGCCATAACGACAAGGTAAATGATCTAGCACACGAGCAAACAAAAAACGGCAAGCGAGAGAGAGAGAGAGAGAGAGAGAGAGAGAGAGAGAGAGAGAGAGAGAGAGAGAGAGACTGGGAAAAAGAGAGCAAATAAAACGGCAAGGGTGAAGTGGGGGAGAGGAAAACGAGAGGCAAATGGCAAATAATGTAAATGCGAGGGAGATGAGTTTGTGATGGGTACTTGGTATGTCTTGACTTGAGCAAAGACCTCCCCAGCAACGGCGCCGGAAATCCTTCTTGCTACGTCTTGAGCTTGCGTTCGTTTTCCTTGAAGACGAAAGGGTGATGCAGCAATAGTAGCGTAAGTATTTCCCTCAGTTTTTGAGAAGCAAGGTATCAATCTACTAGGAGGCTCCTCAAAAGTCCCACGCACATACACAAACAAACAAAGAACTTGCAACCAACGCAATAAAGGGGTTGTCAATGCCTTCACGGCCACTTGCGAAAGTGAGATCTGATAGAGATAGTAGGATAAGATAAGTATATTTTTGGTATTTTATAATATAGATGCAAAAAGTAAAGATGCAAATAAAAGTAGATTGAAAGCTTATATGATAAAAGGTAGACCCGGGGGGCCATAGGTTTCACTAGAGGCTTCTCTCAAGATAGCATAAGTATTACGGTGGGTGAACAAATTACTGTCGAGCAATTGATAGAAAAGAGAATAATTATGAGATTATCTAGGCATGATCATGTATATAGGCATCATGTCCGTGACAAGTAGACTGACTCCTGCCTGCATCTACTACTATTACTCCACACATCGACCGCTATCCAGCATGCATCTAGAGTATTAAGTTCATAAGAATAGAGTAACGCATTAAGAAATATGACATGATGTAGAGGGATAAACTCATGCAATATGATATAAACCCCATCTTTTTATCCTCGATGGCAACAATACAATACATGCATTGCAACACTTTCTGTCACTGGGTAAGGACACCACAAGATTTAACCCAAAGCTAAGCACTTCTCCCATGGCAAGAAAGATCAATCTAGTAGGCCAAAGCAAACTGTTAATTCAAAGAGACTTGCAAAGATAACTCAATCATACATAAAAGAATTCAGAGAAGATTCAAATATTTCTCATACATAAACTTGATCAGAAACCCACAATTCATGGGATCTCGACAAACACAGTGCAAAAAGAGTTTACATCGAATAGATCTCCACAAGAGAGGGGGAGAACATTGTATTGAGATCCAAAAAGAGAGAAGAAGCCATCTAGCTAATAACTATGGACCCGAAGGTATGTGGTAAACTACTCACAACTCATCGGAGGGGCTATGGTGTTGATGTAGAAGCCCTCCATGGTTGATTCCCCCTTCGGCGGAGAGCCGGCGAAGGCTTCAAGACGGGATCTCGCGGATACAGAAGGTTACGGCAGTGGAAATTGTGTTTCGGTTGCTCCCTGGATGTTTTTGGGGTGCGTAGGTATATATAGGAGGAAGAAGTACGTCGATGGCCGCTCAAGGGGCCCAGGAGACAGGGGCGCGCCTAGGAGGGGTGGGCGCGCCCTCCTATCTCCTGGTCGCCTCATTTGTTGCTTGACTTGCACTCCAAGTTCTCCGGATCACGTTCGTTCCAAAAATCACGCTCCCGAAGGTTTCATTCCATTTGGATTCCGTTTAAATTCCTTTTGTTCGAAATACTGAAATAGGCAAAAACAACAGCAATACGGGCTGGGTCTCCGGTTAGTAGGTTAGTCCCAAAAATGATATAAATGTGTAAAATAAAGCCCATAAACATCCAAAAGGGGTAATATAATAGCATGGAACAGTAAAAAATTATAGATACGTTGGAGACGTATCATGTAATAGTAGTAGATGCAGGAAAGAGTCGGTCTACTTGTGTCGGACGTGATGCCTATATACATGATCATTGCATTGGATATCGTCATGATTATTCGCTTTTCTATCAATTGACCAACAACAATTTGTTTACCCACGGTATGTTATTTACAAGAGAGAAGCCTCTAGTGAGAATTATGGCCCCCGGGTCTATTTTTATATTAAAATCCAAAAATACCTTACTACAATTTTATTTACTTTATTTTATTTTGTGTTTTATTTATCTATCTATCACTACGAGATTTCATCATTGCAATTAATCACCAAGGGATTGACAACCCCTTGTTTGCGTTGGGTGCAAGTATTTGTTATTTTGTGGGTAGGTACTGCAAACGACGTGTTGCGTGGTTCTCCTACTGGATTGATAACCTTGGTTCTTAATTGAGGGAGATACTTATCTCTACTATACTGCATCATCCTCTCCTTTTCGAGGAACTCCCAATGCAACTCACAAGTAGCACTCGGCATGCACCTCCTGGAAATTGACCTCTCTCTCCTCCGGCACCATGTACATGTAGTGGGCATGGGCCTAGCCAATGGTGATGCCTACATGCACCAACAAGGAGGGTGGCACCGGTTCTTCCTCGGCTGCTTCCTCCATTGGGACGTCATCAGCCTCTATCTATCGTCGGGGTGTCATTTGAACACGAGAAGTCGCGTGCACTAGAAAGCAGTGCGGGTGGCGCTCTCTTGGTGGGGGCGCCGCTTCAATGCCAGCAGCAGTTAGAGGTCACGTCCACTTTGGCCGGGCATGAATGCGACACTGAATCTCTAGAGTGGCACTGACCATTTCGGGCAGGAAGCGCGCGTGGGAGAGGGATAGGGTTAATGGTGGGCCAGGGCAATCAGAAGCGGATGTGGCAGCGGTCCAGACACCTGCAAAGGCCCCCTAGTTTGTCTCTGATTTTCGGGAAATTGTGTGTCCGGACCGCCGAGCGGACCTATAGGGGCCTGTGTTGGATGGAAAAACACTTTCGGGCTGCGCCGTCCGAGGTATAAGAGCGGTTTGAGGGTCAGCATTGGAGATGCCCTCATTCCAATAAAGTATGGAGGAGTACCCGCCTTCCTGGTTGCTCGCAGGCGGATACATCCTCCTAGTCGCCCATCTTGCGGCGGCTTGCCGCGGGGGACTACTCGGAGCCGATACGAGTCATCTGATCTGCCTAGACAACTTGCACACGGGCGACTCGGCTGGTAGGTCGATGACGGGTGGACCATCATGGGGTTAACACGACAAGTGTTCTCATAGGAGAACTTAGTTGTGAGGCCATTGGTGCTAGGTGAACCCTTGGATGGGGTTAATCAGAAACAAAGAGACGCGAGATTACCCAGGTCCTGCTACTTTCTCTTATTGTGTATGATGATCTCGATTACAAGGGTGTTGTTTTACTACCTATGACTCGAGAGCTCAAAAACTCCCCCCTTTGACGACCCAGGAACCCCCTTTATATAATAGCCGGGTCCCTGGGTCTATAATAGATTCTGGGTTCTACCTATAGTCAAAGTCCTACCCTAAGTCTTTTAGGTCCTTCATGCCTTCCAAGTTGGGGAGGCTCTGTCTTGTGTGCAGACTCCAGGAAACCGGGTCCTATCTTCTCCGGTCGGGTTCTCTTCGGCTCTCCATCCCACTAATACCCTGCCCAAGCAGCTTCCTGGATGACCCAGTCCTCGGCCTTCTAGGCCTGGCATGTTGTGTCTTGGGCTCCTAGTCGGGTCCAAACTGCGGGTAATTCCCCCGGCATTAGCCCCTAGGTTATCTTGGATACAGGCTTGGCGCCAGTCCGATCATCCATACTAGGCTCCTGAAATAAAATACACAAATATGTTAAGGATAAAGTCCAGGTCTCCGTGCCACATCAATAGGCCGGGTTGTTCCATTAACTTTGATTCAAGGAACCCCACTTTTCCATTTTGAGTTCATACGCCTCTTGGCCCACTCCATGTTATTCTGTCGGGTCCTTTTCAAAGGCCCGTTTATGTAGCACAATCGAGGGCATATTTTTGCATCCTTACATTTTATTTTGTGTATGACATGTGTTTCTCCTCAGGGGACACATGTGAAGAACTGGCAAATTTATTTATTCTCGCCATGCACTTTGACCTAGATCAATATATTATCAACGCGAAAAACAAGGGGTCCCTGGGCAAAAGTTACCGCGACGTTTAGGTTTTTTTACCCTGCTTATAAATAATGTGGTAGGAACCCATGGCTCATTTATCCCATCCACCATTGCTTCATATTCTCCCTCCAGCACAAGCTTAGATCCAAATTCACCTCTGCTGGCACAGCCGCTGTAGTTCATTCGTCGCCGAGGTTCGTCCATCTCCGCTTTTGTTTCTCCTTTCAATACCACCTAGATCCAAACCCTCTTTTGATTGTTGTGTCACCGTTGTAGTTCATCTTCCACCGTTGTAGCTCATTTGCCGCTTCTTCTTCTCTTGATTGCCCCAAAGGACCC
Source organism: Triticum dicoccoides (assembly GCF_002162155.2). Classification (NCBI taxonomy): domain Eukaryota; kingdom Viridiplantae; phylum Streptophyta; class Magnoliopsida; order Poales; family Poaceae; genus Triticum; species Triticum dicoccoides. The sequence goes on along the minus strand of NC_041381.1, from coordinate 490,986,533 downwards.
AGCGACGGATGACCCGTCCATAGAGGACCTAGCTTCGAGTGATCTGGTTTCCATTAACTCAACTGACCCAGAACCTGCTATTGAGCAGGTGGAAGAGAGATAGAGACAGGGTCGGAGAAGCTGGCTTCCCCTATGTTAGATTAGGCCCAAGGTGTAGAAGAAGTACAGTTTGGTTCAGAGTAGCACGTCACGCCCTCCGGCACGTGCAACGTACTGGCCAAGCTGGAGATTGGAGTAAAGCCGCCTTTGCGTCAAGAGCTAGCTTCTGAGCCTAGCATGGAGGTCTTTAAGAAAATGATCATTGCTAGTCTCCATCATGAATATGAGACCTGATAACCCACAAGTATAGGGGAATCGCAACAGTTTTCGAGGGTAGACTATTCAACCCAAATTTATAGATTCGACACAAGGGGAGCCAAAGAATATTTGAAGGTATTAGCAGCTGAGTTGTCAATTCAACCACACATGGAGATTAATTATCTGCAGCAAAGTGATTAGTAGCAAAGTAACACGATGGTTTTAATGATAGCAACAATAGCAACAGTAACGATACGGTGCAAACAGTGATATTGTAGCAGTAACGATAGCAGTACTAACTTAGCAAGAACAATCTAAGATAAATTCATAGGCATTGGATCGGTGACTCGTTGGATGATATTCATCATGAGACAGTTATAACCTAGGGCGATACGGCACTAGCTCTAGTTCATAAATATAATGTAGGCATGTATTCCGTAAATAGTCATACGTGCTTATGAAAAGAACTTGCATGACATCTTTTGTCCTACCCTCCCATGGCAGCGGGGTCCTATTGGAAACTAAGGGATATTAAGGCGTCCTTTTAATAGAGAACCGGAACAAAGCGTTAACACATGGTGAATACATGAACTCCTCAAACTATGGTCATCACCGGGAGTGGTCTCGATTGTTGTCACTCCAGGGTTGCCAGATCATAACACGTAGTAGGTGACTATAACTTGCAAGATCGGATCTAGAACATGGATATAATGGTGAAAACATAAACGGTTCAGATCTGAAATCATGGCACCCGGGCCCATAGTGACAAGCATTAAGCATGGCAGAGTCATAGCAACATCAATCTTAGAACATAGTGGATACTAGGGATCAGGCCCTAACAAAACTAACTTGATTACATGATGAATATCATCCAACTCCTCACCGACCAGCGAGCCTACAAAGGAATTACTCACTCCCAATGGGGAGCATCATGGAATTGGCGATGGAGAAGTGTTGGTGATGACGAAGATCGAAGATCCCCCTCCTCGAAGCCCCAAACGGACTCCAGATCTGGCCTCCCGATGAAGAACAGGAGACGGCGGCGGCTCCGTCTTGTGAAACGCAATAATTCTTTCTCCCCTATTTTTTCTGGAATAATGTGATTTTATAGCGTCGGTTTCAGGGTCAGCGGGGCCACCAGGTGGGCAGCACCCACCTGGGCGCG
>NC_041381.1:490981150-490984908 GCF_002162155.2 Triticum dicoccoides | reverse complement strand
TCAGGTATCTCTTGGCTCCATAAATTCTCTTTATTGATATAAAAAATCCTCGCAAAGTTTCATTCCATTCCAAGAACTTTTATTTCTGCAGAAAAACAACACCATGGTAGTTCTGCTGAAAACAACGTCAGTCCGGGGTTAGTTTCATTCAAATCATGCAAATTAGAGTTCAAAACAAGAGGAAAAGTGTTAGGAAAAGTAGATACGTTGGAGACGTATCAATTCCCCCAAGCTTAAACCTTTGGTTGTCCTCAAGCAGTTCAGTTGATAAACTGAAAGTGGAAAAGAAAAACTTTTACGAACTCTTTTGCTCTTGTTTCACAAATAAGCTTAAACAACACCCAGGTTTTCAGCAAAGATTATGACTAACCATGTCGACAATAACTCCTAAAAATTATATTGACTCATATCAATGACATAATCAACTAGAGAGCAATAATAAGATATCTCAAACAGCAACACATTTTCAAAATAACATGATACAATATGACAATAGTGGTATCTCACTAGGCCTTTCCGAGACCGCAAAACATAAATGCAAAGCACCCCCAAAGTTCAAGCAGCGACTAAACATTGTAATTCATGGTAGAAAAGATCTAGTCATGATGCACCCAACATTAGCTACACACAATGCATCAGCATGACAACAGTGCTCTCAGGTTCTGGCGCTTATTTGAGAAGGTGATGACATAACATAAAAGTAAATAGATAGTCCCTTCACAGAGGGAAGCAGTGATTTGCAGAGGTACTAGAGCTCAAAATTTTAAAACAAAGGTAAATGATATTTTGAGACATGCACCCTTCTCATTTACTTCACAACCATCAGTTATCAATATCTTCCATGCTAAACACACTAGTGGCGGTTCCCAAGCAGAAATGTAAAGGTTACGACTCCATTTGGAGTTTTTGTTTGATTATTTGTAAGCTCTTTTCTTTTTGCAGTTTGGGACTAGGCATCCCTATTACCGCCCTTTTCTCGTGCGATGGCAAGTGAATAAACACTCGACCTGAGAATAACCCGCTTAGCATGGAAGATACCGACTACCTCCTGTCGTTCCATGAACGATCTAGGCACACAAAAAGGATATTTATTTGAAGTTTTTAGAGTTGGCACATGTAAATTTACTTAGGACGGCAGGGTAATACCGCATATATAGGTAGATATGGTGGACTCATCTGGAATAACTTGGGTTTCAGGTTTTTGATGTACAAGCAGAGTTCCCACTTAGTACAGGCGAAGGCTAGCAAATAGGTTGAGAAGCGGCCAGCTAGAGAGCAACAACGGTCATGAACATGCATTATGCATAAGTAAAATTAGATACTAGCATGAGTAGGATATGAACACCATGAACATAAATATCATAGAGCCTATGTTGGTTTTGATTCAACTACATGCATGAACATGTGCCAAGTTAAGCCACTCGAACATTCAGAGGAGGATACCATATCATCATACTACATCACAATCATTTTAACACAATGTTGATATCCAAGGTAAATCATTATTCACTCCTAGCTACTTATGCATGGCATGAGAAACTATAACCTCTAATTGTCATTGCAAACATGTTTGATCATAATAGGTTGAATCATGGATACTAGGTTAAACATATTTACAAAAACAGAACAATTCGAGTTCATACCCGTTTCTCTCTGCCATGGCCAGTCCATCTAATATCGTCATTATTGCCTTTCACTTGCACGACCGAAGGATTTGAAATAATAATAGTGCAAGAGTGTCGTGGACTAAGCTGGAATCTGTAAACATTTTATTCAAGAGGAGAAGACAAGGTAATATGGGCTCTTTGATAGATCAACACTGCAAATGAGAGCCACTCAACATTTTCATCATGGTCTTCTCTTTGGTATGACTCAATAAAAGAAAAAGAAATTCAGAGAAACACACTGAAACATTTTTGGAGTTTTTGGTTTTTCGAAAGCAAGCAAATGAAAAGAGAAAAGCAAAAATGACAAAAACTATTTACATGGGAAAGCTCCCAACAAGTAAAATAAGAACAAGGAAATCTTGTTGGGTTTTATTTTTAGTCCTACTACAATTTAAACTAGGAAGAAAAATCAAAAAGAAGAAAGAAACATATTTTTGGATTTTCTGAAAGTTTTTCGAACACACAAGAAGAAAGCGAAAAATAAATTGAACATGGATGATACAATGAAAAAGTGTGGACACCGACAACTGGAATGAAGTGTGTGAACATGAATGTAATGTCAGTGGGAATACGTACTCCCCCAAGCTTAGGGTTTTGGCCTAACTTGGTAATCGGTTAGTAGGTTGTGTAATGGTCGGAGTGGTAGCTCACAGAGGCTCTCGGTGCGGATGCATCAGCCCACCGTGCAGCCACAACCACTGCGTTATGAGCTCGGGCCTCACTCTCAAGAACATAATATCTTCCCCTGTTATGAATATCAAAGAGCAGGCATATATGTGTCTACCATGGAGTTCTTGTTAAACGTCAAATTATAAGTGAAATTATGGGATTCACCCGTCAGAATCTTGTGACGCTTCATAGCATCAAAGTCTAAGTACTGCATGGGTAAGATAGGATCATAGGGCATAGGTGAAACACCCAGCCCTCCTGCTAAGCATGTGGCATAAATTCCACCATAAAAATATCCACTACTAGCGTTGTGTTGTAACCTACGTGCAACAATCGCTCCAAGATTATAACTTTTGTCACCATAGAGGGTGGTGTGAATGAGGCTCAGATCAGGAGCACAAAGTGTACTACAATCTTGTTTGCCTACAATGCATTTTCCATTAAATAATGCAAAGTACTGAATTGCAGGAAAATGTATGCCACTACAGGAATCAGGAACTTTGTCGTCCGCCATGGCTGACGGCAAAGGCATACCTCATGGGCGGCAAAGGCCTTTGCCGTTAGCCAGCAGATGGCAAAATGTTCGGCTGAACATGCTACAGCAAAGACTTCTTTCTCCTTTGCTAGCAAACGACAAAGATGCAAAGGCATTTGTCGTCCGCCAGCAGACGGCAAAGAGCCTGGAAGGCACACATGCCAGCTTAGGTCTGTTAAGGGGTTAACAATGTGCTTTGTCGTCCGCTAGCGGACGACAAAGACCTTTGCATATTTGTCGTCTGCTCACGGATGGCAAGACCTTTGCATATTTGCCGTTTGCCAGCGGACTACATAGCATGCCACATGGCAGCACTGGGGGGGCTGGCCTGTTTGGTTGCTTTGCCGTCTGCTGGTAGACGGAAAAGATGCAAAGGTCTTTGTCGTCTTCTAGTAGACGGCAAAGCATCCAAATAGACAGCCTATTGCCCCCAGGTTGCAGAGGTAGCTGACACGTGGCATATTTGTCGTCTGTTGGCTGATGGCAAAGCTCTTAGCCGTCTGCCAAGCAAAGAGCCTGTATAGCCCCAGTTTTTTCTTAAATTCATTCAATTTCACAGATATATATACACACACATATATGAAAATACTTTTGACAAGCATACCAACACATATACATACCCAATCATATCCCTACCATATGGATATGATCATCCAACACATATACATGGCAAATCAAAAGTCCATATGCAACATATAAAGCTAGCCAACATATCCAACAACAAGCATACAATGGTTTCATCCATACATACATATATAGGTAGCAAGTTTCACATTGTTCATCCTACAAAATCAAAACAAGAAGGAAGCATAAAGAGAAGAGTAGACTCCATCAATGCAAGCTTCCTCATCTAAAGCAAATCTGCAAATTGGGAAAGAAGCAAGTTA
>NC_041381.1:490919006-490980813 GCF_002162155.2 Triticum dicoccoides | reverse complement strand
GAAGAAGAAGAAGAAGAAGAAGAAGAAGAAGAAGAAGAAGAAGAAGAAGAAGAAGAAGAAGAAGAATACTAGCTAGAAGAAGAAGAAGAAGAAGAAAAATAAGAAGAAGACGAAGAAGAAGAAGAAGAAGAAGAAGAAGAAGAAGAAGAAGAAGAAGAAGAAGAAGAAGACGAAGTTTTTTTCTTCTCTTTCTTTTTCTCTTCTCCTCTTTTTCATCATCTTCTTCTTCTTCTAACTAAGGTAGGTAAAAATGCCATTTTATTGCTAAGCTAGGTAAAAATGCTAAGTGTAGGTCACTTTAGAGCTAAGCTAGGTAAATAGGTCATTTTGGAGCTTACTAAGGTTATTATGTCATTTTCGAGGAAAGTAAGGTAAGTCTATATCATTTTGAAGGTAACAAAGATTATCATGACATTTTTGACCTAAGTATGCTAAGTATGTCATAAATGAACTGATGAAGCTAAGTATAGCTCATTTTTTTGTCTAACTTAGGTAATTATGCCATTTAGGAGGAAAGTAAGCTAAGTATGCATTTGTTAAGCAAAACACTAGAGAAAACTTACCGTCATCACAAGAAATGCGATGAAGATCGCAACTAAGGTAACAATTGATCCAACAACATGGTGATACCAAGCCTCATTATCAATGGCATATTTTCTAATCTTCTTAATCTTCAAGCGCATTGCATCCATCTTCAAGCACATTTCATTCATCTTCATCTTGTGATCATTGACAACATCGGCAACGTATAACTCCAACTGCATCTTCTCTTCAATTCTTTTAGTTTTTCTTTCAAATACTCATTTTCTTTTTCAACTAAACTTAACTTCTCAACAAGAGGGTCGGTTGCAAATTTTGGTTCACATACCTCCTAGATTAAAATATCTCTATGTCAACTTGATAGCCATAATTGTCATAAATGTGAAATGCAACAAATAGTTATAAAATAGGATTTAGCATTTCTGAATCATAAAGCAGGCAAGGGCCGATGGGAACGGATATCAAGACCATGGCACTATGTATAACAAACAATCATACAAAGAAAGAAAATTATACAAGTAACTATATAAATCATACATTCATACAAGTAACTATATAAATCAAGTACAACATAAAAAATTTAATACCTAGTAATAATCTGGATTGTCGGGTTCAATAAATGCTTCGGGATCAATAAATGCATCATCATCATCACTACCAGTAATGACGTGCTCATCATCATCATTAATAAATGCATAATCATGTGGAAGGCCACCTCTACATAATCAGCCAAGCATTGACATGTCATCCACAGCAGTAACCTCTTCTAGTTCAAACTCTTCTTGTTCCGGCTGAGGGGTGAAGTCGGGTTCATTGTCGCTGTCTACTTCAATGTTCTGGGGTGAAGTAGAGCGGTTCTTGAAACGTTTTTTGGAAGGACGTGTTTCTCGGAAGAATTCTCCTTCATATGTGTCTAGGTTAATGTGAGGTTCATAATCCTCTTCATTGGGGGGAGGTGGTCTAACACGTGGCGGCACTTCATAAACGACATCCCAACACATTGAGATTAGTATCACTTTGACAGGCCCACGGTAGATAGAAAACTTGGGTTGACTGTTGAGCCATAATATAGACATCTGGAACATCCAAATGGGTGCTTTGTTTGATTCCCACTAGCCCTATATGTTCATGAGTCCTTCTAGTCTCCTTCGGCTGGAACCAATAACATTTGAAGACTATGATGTTTGGTGGGATTGCACCATAGAATTGAAGTTCATAAATTGCTTCAACTCTTCCATAATACACGGGATCTCCTTCGCCAATAGCAGAGACACAACAATTTGTAGACTTTCGGTCAGCCATAGATAGCACTTTGCCATAGGTACGAAAGCAATACTCATTGATGTCGTATTTGTCAAATGAACAGACCTTAAAGTCAAAACCATTAGCGACTTGTATCAATTCGGCATCCATAAGCTCCAAATTATCCTACAAGTATAATACGAAAGGGATTGTTGCATTAGCCACAAATTAGATGAAGAAATGAAATGGTCTAATGGAAATTACCATTTGTTTGAACCAAGAGATGAAACCGGGATAGCCGCCTCCATGCTTTGCCAGAAGCTCATACTCTTCAACAGAATCCTTTTGGATCACCGCTCCATACGAGAATTTGGCGATGTATCGATTGTATCAAATTTATCCAGGAATAAGAGCAGTTCAAAGGAATTAGAAGTTGCGAAACAATGTACCAAGAACTTACTCGATGTACGGACGCACTTCTATTAGGTTGTTGAAGATATACAAGAAAATGGTATGCCATTCTTTGAAATCCAACATTAAGGAATTACATAGGCTGAGGTTGGATCAACCCTTTTCAGGGTCGCCAGCATTGTACCAAGGCTTCCGATCATGCAAATGACGATTTTTGGCTTCGTAGTGTGTTGTCACGAAGTTTGCCGCCTCCTCGGTAATGAATGCCTCGGTCATCGATGCTTCAATTCTACGTTTATTTTTACATTTTTCTTGAATTGTCTTCTGCATCCTCTTAGTTGTGTAGCACCAATGATTCTGCACAGCCCCCCCCCCCTCCACCAATATTGTCTCGACTGGGAGATGCAAAATCAAGTGCTGCATTGGATTAAAGAAACCCGACGGAAATATCTTCTCTAACTTGCAGATCAACTCCAGCGCCAACTCTTCCATTTCTTGTACCATGTAAGGCGATAGTTCTTTCGCACAAAGAACATGGAAGAAATAGCTCAACTCTACCAGTACTAGCCATTCATCCTCAGGGATGAATCCACGCAACATCACCGGCATTACCCGCTCAATCCATATGTGCCAATCATGACTCTTGAGACCAAATATCTTCAATTTTTCAAGACTCGCTCCCCTCTTTTGATTTGTTGCATACCCATCGGGGAACATCAACTGCATTTTCACCCACAAGATAATTTCCCTCATAGCTGGCCTTCCAAGATTGGACCATGCCTTTGGCTTTGTCCAGTTCTTATTTCCTTTCCATGGTTGCATGTTTTGTAACGGTCTATGACATAGCGCCTCCTGATCAACTCTTGCCTTAGGATTATCCTTTGACTTCCCATCTATGCCTAACAATGTACCAAAAAGTGCCTTGGCAATATTCTTCTTAGTGTGCATCACGCCGATGTTGTGTCACTACAAAAAAATACACTTCCGTGATGATACGTGTTTGTCACAGTAGGTCGAGTTTTTTGTCATGCATGTACATCCATGACGATTTTTTGACAGAATCAATATAGTCATACCTGTGATGTCGTAGAAGTGTTCCATGACATTACCAAAATTATCATCATGGAAGTGTCCACTTTCATGACGATAAATCGTGCGTCACAGAAGTGCTTTCGTCAAGGGTGACCGACACATGGCATCCACCGTAACGGAATGCCGTTAAGCTATCGGGTCCGGTTTTGGATCCGATAACCCGTTAACAGCCCCGACCAATGGGGATTTTCCACCTGTAAAATCATCATTGGCCGCAGGAAACACGTGTTGCCTCACCGTTGGGACAGATGTCATCCACTCATTGGACAGGAGGCGCCTATGATAGGACGACACGTGGCACGGCCCAACAGTGGCCCATTCCTGTGAAAAAGGCTGGCCCAATAAAAATTAGTAGGCCGGACCATATAAGGCCTACTTGTGTCAGGTCCATTTAAGCCCACGGTCCATACGAGATGTGCCAATTCGGCCCGTCAATGGCTCGTTAAAGATTTGACACCATTGCAGCCCATCGTCAGTTCGAGCCCGTTAACATCCCGCTATATATTTGAGCTCAATATCGGCCCGATGAGATTTTGGCCTGTTAACGTCCCATTCAATAGATGGGCCAATTTTCATGATGTACATCTTTCGGCCTTTTAGCGACCCATTTAAATGTTGGGCTAATTTCCGGCTCGGTGTGTCTTTCAGCCTGTTGACAGCCCATAAATCAGATGGGCCATTTGTAGTCGGACCTGAGTTTCGGCCTTTTAGTGGCCCATTTAAGTGTTGGGCCAATTTCTGGCCTGGTGTCTCTTTCAGCCTGGTTACGGCCCATAAATCAGTTGGGCCATTTGTAGTCGGACCTGAGTTTTGGCCTTTTAGTGACCCATTTAAGTGTTGGGCCAATTCCCGGCCCTATGTGCCTTTCGGCTTGTTAACGGACCATAAATGAGTTGGGCCATTTGTAGTCGGACCTTAGTTTTGGCCTTTTAATGGCCCATGTCCTTCATGGTCCAATACCATCCCGGTTTCTCTTTCGGCCTGCTAAAGGCCCACAACAAAGTTTGGCCATTTGCAATACGACCTGACTTTCGGCCTCTTAACGGCCCATGCTCTTCATGGTCCAGTACAAGCCCGCTGTCTCTTTCGGCCTGCTAAAGGCCTATAGTATAGTTGGGCCATATGTAGGCCAAACTTAGTAACGGCCTGTTAACGGCCCGTGAAATCAATTGGGCCCACCTGCCGCCCGCTTCGATGTCGGCCTGTTAACGACCCAGGAGGTAAGAGGGCCGACCATTAACTTTCGGCCTAGTAACGACCCATTAACTTAATGGGCCCACTAAAGTTCGTACATGTCTTTAGGCCAAATTAGATAATTTGAGCCCATTACGATGGGCAATTATGCACAGGACCAAAATTGATCAAGCAAAGGTACGACATACAGGGAATAACGTTGCACATCCAGCATATATTATAGGAAATTACGTCCACTAGGCAATCAAAGATTGATGCCAGTGCAAATAAATGAGCAGAACCTAACCATCTACAACGTCAGAATCTGCAACCTCAGCACAGATGACGGCCATAAGCATGTGGGCAAGTTCTTACTGCTTTCCTACACTGTCTCTAAAAACATTGATCAGTTGTTCTGTCGCACGACGCTGCACTCTGATTCATCCACCATTTCCATCATTGCTTCAACCATTAATTGGTTCACAAACATACATTTATTCCATTGCATTCGAGATAGAGGATATTGAACAGATTCAGATGGCGATTTTGGCAGGCTTGTATTATTGATAGTGGAGAGTGTCTCGACCACTGCATCATAACATAAATCAGGAGGGAAACCAAACAGATTAATCATGAGTTATTGCCATATTACCAGGCCTAGATTTATTGGAAAGAAACAATGGGGTTGCCTTGCTATTTTCAGAGTTTGTCTTTTTATCTTCAACAGCCTGCACCAAATTAACACACTAGCATTGCTATCATTTGCCAAGTCAGATAATAGGAAAGCAACATTGACACAACGAATGTTTGGGCAACTAGCCTACACCAAATTAACACAATATGGCACAGCTATCATTAGCCAGGTAAGGTAATACGAAAGCAACATTGACACAATGAATGAATGGGCAACCAGAGAAGCACTACAATTCGGTAATGTGCGTGATATGAGATAGTACACTCATGCAGACCAGTATGCAAAACTACCAGGCAGTTTTCCTTACAAAAATCAACATTGGCTCCTTTAACATTTTGCTACAATTAATTTTAGATCAGATAAAGGTTAGATTGATGCCGATTAACAAAATACATGATAATGTAAAAATATAGTGATATACAACAGGTGCTTACATCAGCATTGGAGCACAAAGAATTCCAGAAAGATATTTTCCTTGAATATGATCCCAATGGAGGAAGTCTTGTATCATTTAACCTTATTTCTAAAAGAGAGATGGGTAAGAAACATGTAGAAAATATGATCAAAATGCCATAAAATTTCATGATGCGAGGATGCGCACAAGCTTCTTAGAATGGAGTTGACATTCTTTTGCTGGGCTGGAGCGGACTAGTTCTTTGGCCACTGGAATCTGCTTATTATCAGTGAGAATTGGGTTTCTCTGTGGTGGAGCAGTACATATGAAAAATGGAGTTGTTTTATTATCTCCTGGCATTTGGATCTTTTGCAAAGACCTGGTTTGTAACCCTTCAGATTCTAACATAGCCGTCTTCCCCTTGCATGCCTTATATAGAAGAATGGTGCTATAGTTATAAAACATGCTACAGCAGAGATGGAATAGGTACTGAAGAATAGAAAGGAATGAAATATTGACATCTATTCCCTCCATCCGGAAATAAATAGATGGGTCCAGGCGTATTCTAGTTCTAGATACATCCAGTTTTATCCATTTCTATGACATGTAATCCGGACGAAGGGAGTATGATGTAAGAGCTAGGGATACGACAGGACAACACAGTAAGAAAACACTGAAAACCCACTATAGAACCAAAGTATTCAAACCCACTGATATGAGATAGTACACTCATGCAGCTCAGGATGCAAAACTACCAGGCAGTTTTCCTTACAAAAATCAACATTGTGGCCTTTAATCATACATTTTGCTACAGCTAAATTTAGATCAGATAAAGGTTGGATTCGTGCCGATTAACAAAATACATGCTGATGTAAAAATATAGTGATATACAACAGGTACTTACATCTACATTGGAGCACAGAGAATTCCTGCAAGAATCTTTCCTCACATACGATACCAGTGCAGAAATTCTTCTATCTGTTAAGCTTATTTTCTAAAAGAGAGATGGGTAAGAAACATGTAGAAAATATGATCAGCATGCTATAAAATTCCATCATGCAAGGATACGCACATGCTTCTTAGAATGGAGTTGACATATTTTTGCTGGACTGGAGCGGACTAGTTCTTTGGCCACTAGAATCTGCTTATTATGAGTAGGAGTTGGGTTTCTCTGTGCTGGAGCAGTATCTATAAAAACTGGAGTTGGTTTATTATCTCCTGGCGTTTGGATCTTTTGCAAAGGCCTTGTTTGTAACCCTTCAGATTCTAACATAGTCGTCTTCCCCTTGCATGCCTTGTATAGAAGAATGGTGCTTTAATTATAAAACATGCTACAACACAGAGATGGAATAGGTACTGAAGAATAGAAAGGCATGACACATTGACATGTATTCCCTCCATCCGAAAAAATGGATGGGTCCAGGCGTATTTCAGTTCTAGATGCATCCTTTTTTATCCATTTCGGCAACATGTAATCCGGACGGAGGGAGTATGGTGTAAGAGCTAGGGATATGACAGGACAACACACCAAGACAACACTAGTTGAATGTAAAACTGTATGCTATCGGAATACGGACAGAAAAAACTAAGGCAACATACACGTGTATGATTGAGAAACTAAGATGGCATTGCAACAGAGCACTAGAACAACACTTCAATGTAAAGAAACATGGTATGGTAGATAGATGAAGTACATACTGATGAATAACAATGCATAAGATATTCAGAAGCATGATGTCCAAATTAAGTAGATGGCATTGCAATAGAGTAGAATGACAGTACTTGAATTTGAAAACATGTTATCATGAATGGAATAGGTACTGAAAAACAGGAAGGCATGCCATATTTACATGCATGATCAGCATGCTTAGCACATGGCATTGCAACAGAGTAGATACACTCCAGGACATTATATGCATGTTATACCCATATCACAGGCCAAGTTAGAGCAAGGACCTTGTGGGGTGAAGAGGATTCATCAACTTTCTGCAAGTCTTCTAAAGATTTGCCTTTACATGTTCCATCATATTGGGTATCATTGACATCAAGTTTGTTGGCCTTTACATTGCTCCGTGAGGTTCTTGTGGATATATCAGTGTGTGCAATTATATCTAACATGCATGGAAGACAACTAGTAGTTAGATTTATGTAATGAGTGCCTGTAGGATACGACATAAATAGTAGGACTAGGGTTAACTAGCAGCAACAGGTCTCATAAACTAAAGGGAGAACACAGATGAAAGCTACAGAATATGTATCGTTTGTACTCGAGATTAACTAGATGGCACACAAAAGTATTAAAGAACAACATAGGTAATACTAGAAGTATTATAATACCATAATCACCAGCCTGTGGGATATCATTGGCTGATGGATGATAACTATGGAACAACGTTACCTAAAGAACAAGTATCTTAGCTGAACTATGGAACAACGTTAACTCCTGAACAAGACCCGTAAGAGATCAGCATGAATATACAGTGAAATGTGATAATCTATTTTCCATGCTTAGATGAATAACAAAGCCATAAATGTTGCACACAAGTAAGATGAGGGTACAACCTATCTGGCCGCCATCGATAGGAGTGAGCATCATGTGCTGACTTGTCGATGGCCCTGCAGTTGTTGTGGTTGTCCATGTCGGGCACGCGCATTCGATGCAGGGAACCGTTGAGTGGGGACTATAGCTCCCTTCTGGTGTATGCTTACCTTGTTGGATAAGCTACGGTGAGTTGGAAGATGGTGTGTCTGAAGATGCAGATAACGCATAATGTTAAGGACGACATATCTCTTTGATCTGAAGAAATACACTAAGAGATCAACATCAAGGTACGAGAGTGGTCACACGTCTATTGACTGAAGACTAAATTGGGGTCACACGATTTTATTTTATTTTGGTACTGTCCAATCTACTATGGATGGCTTGATGGCCGTCTTGTGCCTCCCGGCTGACACTGTTCGGAATCTTCCCCGAAGAGCCAGCGACCAACGACAGAGCAGCCTGCCTTCGCCGTCTGTGGCCCTGGCCAAAACCCTGCTCCCCGCCCCACCACACTTCTGTGGTTGTGCCGCCCCTGGGCCAATCCACAAAGACTCCCCGTCATCCAGATCCGGCGGCGGCAGTACCTTCAACCCACACAACTCTAAGATATCCATCTAAGTGCTGCTTCCATGGCGAACTTGTGGCCCCGCACCCTTACATTAGACACCAGCCAACCGGCAGCCTAGGAGCTCCGCCGCCTCGAGGGGTGCTGCTTCCAATTGGGAATCAATTGGCCCAGAATAAAAATTCAGACAACTAACGCCTAAATAAAATGATTTGAGATGAGGGTGCGACCTATCTGGCGGCATGGTGAAGTAGGCAGGTCCAGCTGCCGAGTCGGTGAGGCCGGCGCGGTTGCGGTGGCGACCGGCGGCAGGGAAACAGCGATGTCGTGACGGTCGACGGCTACGGGGAAGCAGCGCCGGGACTCTGTACGGATCCGAAGTTGGAGCCGCTCCGGCGCCGTGAACAACGGCGGGGGTGAATCGGCTCCAGTACGGTTCACGCGACCATCATCGAGGCAGCTCCAGCAGCACGGAGTAAGAGGCATACGGCCCAGTACATGACGGCAAATGGACAACGTCTCCGGTAGTAGGGAGGAGGGAGGCTTTGAAATTGGTGCGGTGGGGGCGCCATGGAGGAGGGGCTGAGGTTTCGCGGCTCGGGAGAAGGGAGCTTCCCGGGGAGAAGGTGATTTGGCGCCCACGAGGTATGAATGGGTGCGGGGAATTGGGAGGGGAGTGGAACCATGTCTTACGGACACATTTGTCTGAAATGTGAGGGGGAGTTACAGTTCTACCCCAGCCTTTAGGCTTCTCGGCTTGGGTGTGTGTACTGAGGGTCGGGGAAGTCGGCGGGAGAGATTTCGGGCGAGGAGGGCGTGTTTTGAAATATAGTGGGCGCGAGCGATATCGGGCAAGGAGAGCGTGTTTTGAAATAGTGGGCGCGAGCTATTTCGGGCGAGGAGAGCGTGTTTTGCCTACCATGGTTTATGAATTATTCGGCACATGTCATTTCGGCCGAGGAGAACGCGCGCTTAGATGAAGTTACGAACCTACCCTCGATGTACAATGGGCCAATTGATGCGTGTCCCACATAGGACGGTAATTTCGCGTCTCCCATTTATTTGCTCGGGCGAATTCCACCGAGCAGAGGATGTTTAACGGTTCGTTCAAATTTTGGGAGAACGAGCATCCACGTCTACCTTACCAAGTCGATTCGAATCAAATTTTGAAATATTAGCTTGCCACTTCTTTTTTTGATGGAGAGATGATGCTCGGGAGTAGTGTATTTTTACATGCTCGTTGCTAGCGATTTACTTTATGACAAATAGTTGACCCACTCAAAAACGCGAACCAAACCCAAAATGAAATATCTCGATTCAATGAAATAGCTCGTTCACTAGGTAAAAATAGTGAACTAAATCCAAAATTGAACACCTCAATCGAGTAGCATGTTGTACAGTATTATAGTACTCCATGAACATGTTGAAAGTCAAATTAATGATCTTGTTTGATATATGCATGTATCCGTTCATGTGTGGATTGCAGACAACATGTTCTCCAATTTAAATATTTGAATGCAAGTTTATACCGAAACATGTTTTATATCAGTCTTTGATGCATAAAACGCGACCTCCCCCTCTCCCGGACTCCTGCTCTCTCTCTCTCTCTCTCTCTCTCTCTCTCTCTCTCTCTGACAATCTTCAATTCTGTCGCAGGCATCCGACACAAAAACCTTGTTGGTCCCTCTCCCTTTCTCTCCATCTCTCTCTCTCTCTCTGTCTCTCTCTCTCTCTCTCTCTCTCTCTCTCTCTTTGTGTGTGTGTGTGTGGGGGGGTCTTTCTAGTTCGCATGCATATATACTCCACCTATAGGTCTCTCTCGCACACTATGTATGATACTGTAGCTAGTCCAAGCTAGATATCTTGGGTGCACTCATCGCACGTACACAAATTCCTTGGCTCGTTGGCCGTAACTCTCTCACGCACCACTCTGTCGTCTCGGAGCTCTTCCCCCTCTCTCTCAAACTCTCGATCTACATGGGTCACACATACACATGCATATCTCACTCGCACTCGATAGGCCCATCTAAAACTCTATCTCTCTCCCTCGTTCTCTCTCCATCTCACACGCACAGACACACAATCTCATGCCTAGCTAGCCAAGTGTGATGGTCTCTCACTCAATTGTAGGCACACGCAGTCCCCCCTATATGTATATGACTAGCTAATTATAGTCTCCATCACAAACATGTGCATGGTCTATCTCGATTTCTCTCGGGGCATCTTTCTATCACGCACACACCTCCCTCGATCTCCCACCCATATAGTACCCTCATGATCTCGAGGGGATCTCTCTATCACAAACACACCCACTCTCCCTCCCCACATGTCCATGTCCTCCATGTGTCCCTCTCGACCTTTGTTCCTTGTTGGCCAAACCTCTATTGGACATGTGCTACAGGGGTGTCTCTCTCTGTTGCAAAGAATCACACACTAGCTATCTTCGTGTATCTCCTCGCCTCGCTTTTCTATCTCGGAGATGCATGCGTGATATGTTCGCATAAGAAACGAAAAAACACACTCTCTCTAATTTATCGTTTGTTGTCACTTTCTCTTTCACATGCATACTCTTTTTGCACACTTACTCATTCTCCTTCACACGCACTTGATCTGTCTCGACTTAGGCACTCTCCTCGGTCCATAGCAAATAGATTTATTGAAAATTCAAACATCACAAAGTTTGACCATGTACATGGAGAAAAAACAATTACATCTAGAATGACAAACATATACCATTAGATTCACCATGAGATGTAGTTTTGTATGATGTATCTTTGGTATTGTAGATATAAATAACATTTGCGTAAACCTGATCAAAGTTTCCAAAGTTTGACTTCTAAAAAATTTACATGCACTGCATTATCGAGCGGATGGAATATCTCTTTCCCCCTCTCAGCTATCTGACGCACCACTCAGCCTTATCGGGGCTCCTCAATCTCTCTCAAACTTTATTGGTCAGTTTGGTTCGTGACCTAACCCTCATGCCTTGATGGCCAGTACTGCCTGGTGTGGACGTGAGATGTAAAATATTTCTGCCTGGCCAGGCTTGTGTGGTGCTGAAGCATTTGGTTCATGCCCAGGCCAGGCAAAGCATCAACGCCCCATCAATCAATCCATGCAGCAATTATTTAATGATAATATCCATCCAGGTTGCTGTTAGCATCGTGGCCGCATGACCAGGCACAACCAGACGTTCGAAATCGGTCGCTTGGGCCATGCTACTTGCAGTGTCTGCAGTCCAGCTAGGCTAATTAAAGTGCAAGGGAATCTAGGCCAGGCGGGCTTTCTTTTTCACAGGGTAGCAGCCAAACAAGCGTGCATGAAATCCAGCCACAACCCCAGGCCAGTCAAAAGATGCTTAGGACGCAAGCCAAACTGACCTATATCTCCCTGGTCCACACATACACATGTCTCACTCGCGCTGTACATATAGACCCATCCAACACTCTCCGCCCTTGTTCTCTCTCCATGTGACACGCACCCCCCTAAGTACCATAATCCCTCACTCCATCATAGGCGCAAGCACTCCCCCCTCCTAAGTAGGATTATATCTTACTAGCCATTAGGAACACACATATTGTCTCCTTCCATGCATACGTCTATCTCGATATGTCTCGGGGCATCTTCTATCGCGCACACACCTTGTCACTCGATCTCCCACCCATGTAGTCCCATCACGATCTCCAGGGGATCTCTCTATGACAAACATACACTCTCTCCTCCCCATGTCCGCATTTTCTCCGTACGTCTCTCTCGACCTCTCTCCCTTGTTTGTCAGACCCCTCTTGGCCACGTGCAAGGGATCTTGCTCTCTCGGTTCCAAACAACCACACACTATCTCCTCACCTTGCCTCCGTTGTCGAAGATGCATGTGTGATATCTTTGCATAAGACACCCACGCTTTTTCTCTACTTTTATTGTGTGTTGTCCATGTCTCTTTCACACACACACGCACACACTTTTTTCACTCTCTCTCTCTCTCTCTCTCTCTCTAGTTAGGGACTCTGTCACGTCCATAAGCATATGGATGTTTTGAAAAGTCAAACCTCAGAAAAGTTTGACCAGGTATATGTGGAGAAAAACATTTACATCTGGAACGATCATTAGATTCATCACAACATGTACTTACCTCATACTATCATTTATCTTTGGTATTGTAGATATAAGTAATTTCTTTATAAACTTGGTCAAAGTTTCAAAAGTTTGACTTTAAAAAATGTTGGAACTACATTATTGAACAGAGGGAGTAGCTCTTTCTCTCCCTATCTCTGCTATCTCTCACAGGCCTCCCCTCTCACTTGAACTCTCTATACCGATGGATTATACACTCACTTTGTCAGTGTATAGCTCTGTATATTGTTTAGTTGACCGGTCAACCAGTCCACATGCTGCCTTCTCAGATCGTGTTCTGTATCTTCGTGTGCTGGCCCATGTGGCAGTGGGTGAAAATAAGTAAACTAGAGGCCCATCTGACACGCGGTGAAGTAAACAAAGTTGAAACCACTCAGGGTAGCACCCCACACGCTAGTAAATTGAGGAACCGGATCCTCTAACATCCTCAAGTGATGTCACATAAGCTACAGTAACCGTGACATCCCTCCTTCACATCCATATGGTTAAGCCTAAAATGATTATAATTAATTTGCAAATTACAAATCTACTATATACATTTACAAAAATTACATACAAACAAAATTATGGTGCAATAAAATTTTTATTTATTTATTTTTATACATGCTACAGTAAATCTGCACAATGATTGCTACAGTAACCCCTGACATCCCTTCTTCGTTTTACACATACATTTCACTGTAGCTTCGTGACATCCCTTGAGAATGTTAGAGGATCCACACGCGTAAATTGAGGGCCCATTGAGGACATACTTCTTGCGCGCAAAGGATGCACTCGCGCACAATTCACCACTACGCGACGGCATGCACAGAAGGACGCACTCACGCACACCCAGCACACAACACACACTAGCACACGTGTACACCGGTGTCGCCGCCGGTTGAGATGAACGGCGAGGCAGCCAACAAGCGGAGGCGGCTCGAGCCAAAACCGCATTCGGCGAGCCTGGACTTCATCAGCATCCTCCCCGACGACATGCTGCTCGTCATCATTGGCCTCCTCCCCACCAAATCTGTCGTGCGGACCGCCCTGCTCTCCTAGTGGTGGCGCCCCCTCTGGCGCCGTGTCCCCCTCAACCTCACCGTCGACAGCCGCCTCTGTGACGGGGATTGCAAACGCATGGCCGCAGTCTCCAAGATCCTTTCATCACACCCTGGGCCAGCCAGACACCTTGACATCCGCATGTTTAGTACCAACTGCAAGGTCCAACCCAAGTTTGACGAGTGGTTCTCATCCCCCGCCCTAGATCAGCTCGAGGAGCTCAGCTTTCAAGTTGGATGATGTCACTCTCTGCCGCCGTCCGCGCTCTGCCTCACGCCAACGCTGCACGGCGCCAGCTTCAGCTCCTGCTATCTTCCCCAGATTAATGTCGCGCCCGCCCTTATTCTCCCTCAACTCAAGCAGCTCGACCTCTTCGACATTGTCATCTCGAAGAAGGCTATGGAGCACCTGCTCCGCAGCTGTACTGAGCCCGAGGACCTTCGTCTTGAAAAGATCCACGGGTTCATTAGCCTCCACATCGCCTCGACGAATCTCCGATGGATTTATGTGTCTTGGTGGCCCCGCAACAAGACATCAATTGGGAAGAGATCACTCCAGCTGTTCCACGTTATGGTCATTGAGAATGCGCCTTTCCTTGAGAGATTGCCTGTATCGGATCTAGAAGGTCCAACAAAAATCAGGGTCATTGACGCGCCGAAATAGACAACGTTGGTGTACTCATCTGCCAAATTCTCCGAACTCTTTATTGGATCCGTAATCGTTCAGGTGCATCACTCATCTTCTTCTCAGTCTTCTTCAAATTCAAATTTTTAATTTCTTCTTGATGTATTTACGACCGTCTTCTAGAAAATGATTCCCACAAGCTTGACCCAGTCCATGCGCACAGTGAAGATCTTGGCACTAAAATCTATCGGCCCCAATCTGGATCAAGTTGTTGGATTCCTTACATGCTTTCCGTGCATGGAGAAGCTACTCGTGAAACTTCTTTCCTATTAGTAAACGGTAATCACAATGTAGCTCAATTTTTTCATAATTCTCCCAAATTACGATGACAAATGTAGTGTTCAAAACTGCATCTACACACTGCACCGAAAGAAATCTTTTTAGTATTTTTTCTCACGTGATCACCTGCATTGTTTTTATGTTGTACTACTATAGTAGCCTAGGCTAGTCATAGTGGAAAGTAACTTAGACTACTCCGGTAACTCTATGGTTACCCTAAGAGCATGTACTACCTCCGTCCTGGTTTACTCTTCCAATTTTGTAGTATCAAAATTTGACCATAGATTTAACTGACAAAATGTTAATGCATGTCACTAAGAACTATATTGTCAGATTTGTATTTGAACATAATTTCAAATGGTGTAATTTTTAGTGAGATGCATTGGCATTTTCTTAGGTAAATATATGGTCAAAATTTTATACTAAATACAAGGTAGTATTCCCTCCGTCCCAAAATTCTTGTCTTACATTTGTTTAGATACGGATGTATCTAACACTAAAATGTAACTAGATACATCCGTATTTAGAAAAAATTAAGACAAGAATTTTGGGACGGAGGGAGTACAAAAGTGGGCTATGTAGGCCAAAACACGTGCCAAATTCACTTGTGATGCATTTGGCATCGATGCCCCTCCATTGCTCACCTGGTGCCCCAATCTGGATCACCTACTTTGCTTCGGTGCCAAATTAACTCACGCAATGAAAAAACACTACGTGGGAGAGAGAGAGGACTGGGGAAATAAAAAAACACTTGTTTGGGAGAGTGAGAGGCTGGTGTAGTTGGTTTGATTGATTTGTTTATACATGTGGGTCTGTGTGCACAGTGGTGCCAACTCTCTCAAATCGTGAGAGCGGTGCCAAAATCTTTTGATTTGACATCGATGCGTATTATGTGGCATACTTTTGCAAAATATGGCATCGGCCACATAGTGGAAGGAAACAAATGCCCAATCTCTTCACGTGCTCCTAGTTAAATGAGAGGAAATAGAAAAAGAGAGAGAGAGTGAAAAAATATCACTAGCCAGCCAACCCTATCATATGAGCAAATGATGTTGGTACCTCTTGATGACACGGCAATCTTATACAGCCAGCTGCTCTAATATGTTCTCTTCTTTTGCAGATAAAAAAAGACTCGAAAGTGAAAAATGTGCTGCACTATAACAATCTCATCGAATGCCTTGATCCCCATCTTACATAAATTGATTTGATCGACTACCGAGGCAGCACATCTGGGATTAAACTGGCCAGGTTCTTTGTTCTGGAGGCAAGTGTGCTCAAGGTAATGAGGTTTGGCGTTCTCTGGCGCAACAATGAATGGCGTGCTGATCACCGCAAGCGTCTAAGCCTAAATGATAAAGTCTCCGCAGAAGCTGAATTTGTTTTTGAAACATCAAGTGGCCAGAGACTCGAAAACTTATTTGCCCATTAGTGACTTGTCAGGGCGGCGGATTTTAGTTTGTACAATAATGTTGCATCCACCTAAAGTAACGAAAGTTCTTATGTAAACTTCCTAGTAATTCCCTCTTCGTATGTGCAGCATTACTCCTAACATTTGTAATATCAGTTTGAAACTTGTAATATTGCCGTGTCCTATTCCTGCATTTTCAAAATCCTGCGAATCAAACAGGTCCTGAGTTGGTGATGATGTTGTGCCTCCCATATTTCACCAATAGCCGTCGGATCTAGATCTGACGCATACAAACCAAACTTCTCCATTTTTGCTAAAAGATGCCCGCACTTGTTCCCTATTTACAAACAACTCCTTGTCTCTCACAATCAGCCTTATCTCCTCCCCACCACATCTAGAAGGCCGTGAAAAAATCTGGCGCGATGGCCGCTGCCGGCGCCATCCACCCCCAATCTTGGTGTTCCGTGCAATGCACGGGCATCTACGCACGAGAAATTATGTCAAACAGGGCTAGATGTAAGCAAGCTAGCTCTATAGCCATGATGATAGTGACTGCAGACGGTGAGGCTGACTATGGTATGCCGAACACAGCGCCTATACTCAGGTGTCATCTTCGGCGCAGGGTCTTGTCACTTCACTGTGAGGAGCAGCACGTAATAATTTGACCAAGGGGTAGTATAGTGCTACTACTCCTACTACATTAGTAGTACTAGTACTAGTACTAGTAGCACCACCGTCTGGATTTAGGAGTACTACCACATCCATCTGGATTTTAGTATTTGACTAGCAATATCTAGTAATGCATGTCACAAAAAATGTACTACTCCCTCTGTAAATAAATACATGGTGTATTGTTTTATTCATATCGGCGAGAGAACTTAATGTCTTTTTGCTAACTAATAGGATTACATGCAATGAACTAAACACTGCATGTCATGTTTGGTAGTCTCAAGTCATTGAAAGCATGCACGGCCCACATCTCTCATTGTTTGATATGTCACGAAATAAGAAACGAGGAGGGAGTTAATGTACCGTGCCTAAGTGTTTTGGGATTATTTGGTTTTCGTAAGGTGACTTACACAACATTTTTTGTTTACATGCATTAACATTTTATTAGTTAAATCAAAGGTCAAAACTTGGCGCAAAATGCAAAGGGGACCAATAAACCAGTAAACATCAAACTTCTCTCGTTTGGCCACAACTAGAGGTCCGGTGAGATGACTATACTGCACCAGCACTGAGGGGGACACAATTTCATTGACTTACTGCAACTGCCTTTGGGTGAATGACACGTGGGCCCAACGGGTGGCTGGCCCACCTATCATACAGCCAAAGGAAGGTGCAGTAGAGGACCGAGGAGTAGTACGAAGTCCTAGGCACCTACGCACGCTAACCAAGGGCAAGAGTGATCACTCGAATCGCAAGATCAGTTGACTAGAAGCTAAGCTAGACCCATGGAGGCAATGAGTGTGACCATCAGTCGGCTGTGCCAGATGGTCCACGATGCTGGCCTGCGGCCCGGCACCGAGGAACGTCTCCAGGTATTGCTTGAGGCCGCCAGGGCGAGGGGCCGCTTGGACGACAGCTTCGTCTCCTTGTTCGACGAGGTCCTCGTTGGTTTCCTCGACAAGTTCACCATCGTCAAGAATCTCGCAGACGACTTTGACGTAAGCCTCCAGCCGACGCGCCCAGGCTTTGCGATGCCTGCCACCCTCAACGGCCACTATGGTGACAACCTCTTCGATGCACTGGTAACCCAGCGACTGCCCGCCATCGCGCCGAAGAATGTCCACCTCGAGGTCGCGCTCGCCGCGCACCACCTCGCACAGCAAGACACCATCGACATAATCACCCACATCTATGTGCAAATCATCCACAAGGACTACTACATGCAAGAGGAGGACGATAGGACGCTGGCCTTCTTGGACCATAGGGTAACCTTGGATGGCGTTGTTCAGAAGCACGTTGAGCTTGCCGCCAACGCCGCTGCTCCTCACACGTCGGTTGGTGACCCGGCGCACTAGGGCATGAGGGTGTCGTTGATGGATCCATATGTATTTTTATCTTTCCGTCAAATCCATGTAGTAGTATATGGTACTACTAGTAATTATCTTACCTTCTGCATCAACTTCATAATTTTCGTACGTACTCCTTGCATGAACGGCGCCAGAACCAACCTTATCATTACTCTAGGCAAAATCATTATTTTCTATCTATCGGTCACGCCATGGAGCAGAACCAAATTTTACAAGTTACGAGTTCAAAAGGAAAAGCATGTCGTGTTCGCGTCGGACCCCCACACGGTTGGTCCGGCACGCCGCTCATGGGGGAATGTGTGCGGTGTTGCATTTTCACTTACAAGTGGGACCGCAGTTGAGCAAACTGACTATCGGCAAACCCCCACCCCGCCCACCGTGCGATGGCTGAGAAAACAGGAGGGAGAAGAGATGGCTGTAGCATAGACTCCAAGAAAATTGGTGTTGTATGGGACTCGTGTGGGTGGCGTGTGTCGTACTGCTAGACGTGAATGCTAGTTATGGACCATGCCACCCCACTATATCGAGCCTATATCGAGGTGCTGGTTATGTAGAACAAATTTCCTGGAGTTCGTGCTCAGCCCTCCTCTATCTCTCTTCTTAGCCAGCCAGCGGACGCACGGAGCCCATCATCTATTTGCTCATATGCGGTCCCACATGTCAGTGAAAACGCAAGAGGACCCACTGAACCTGCACATCTTTCACCTCGACGTGCTGGTGATAAAAACAATCCAATAAAGATCTTCGGTGGACGCTTTTGGAGTTACTCAAGAGTAGTAAGATTCTATTTACAGTTTAACCCAAGATGCCCATCACGTGGCTTCAACTACCACTCTATTTTCTTGCATGACACAACCTGGATGCTGGATGTTCCACATGTCGGCAAAAGGAGGAAGAACTCGACCAAATCTTTGGTTGTTGTCGTGGAATTATCACGTCAGATGTCCTTGTGAAAGGACTTAGTCGTGGAGCCATCGCAACGGGTTAGATTGAAGGGGTTAAACCGGACAAGGGACACGGGAGTTATACTAGTTCGGCCCCTTCGATGAAGGTAAAAGCCTACGTCTAGTTGTGATGGGATTGATTGGGTTTCGATGATCAGGGAGCAGAATACGCTTGCCTGAGTCTCGAGTTGTTGTCTGTCGTCCCTGAACCACCGCCGGGTCGTCCCTTTATATCCACAGGTTGACGCCCTGGCCAGTTTACAGAACCCCGAGGCCGACTCATACAAAATGTCCGGCTCGGTCTCTCCTTTCCTAACTTATACTACAAGTTTACATAGTCATGGCGGTTTACCACTATGGGCCCTAATCCGCCTTTGGGCTTCGGGCTTCTACGCTTCCTTTAGTAAAGCGCCATCTTATGGATCTTCACGGGCTTCAACATAGTCGAGGGTGAATCGGGCCCTCCTGGCCGGTTTATACTCAGTAGCTATATCCTCCACATTAGGCCCCAGATTGATTTGAATTTGTTCATGTCAATCTTCAACACTTCAAATATCTCTTGCAGGCATCTTCTTGTATTTTCGTAAACCGCCATATTGTCTTCTCCTGAAACTTTGTAAACCGCCGTGACGTCATCTTCTGAACACAGCAACGGTCCATCATGACATCATCTCTGTAAACAATAATTAAAAAAGATTCCCTTCACTTAATGGTTATCCCAAAAATCGAGGCGACAGGCGCACTCATTCTGCCGTTTCAGGCTCCTTGATTCCCGCGCCTGCCGTTTTACTCTCTCCTCTATAAATAAGGCCCGAGGGGCCTTCTCTCTTTTCCCCTTCTGTGCCTTCTTCTTCCTCACGACGCCCAAGCTCTGGAGCTCTGTCGCCGTCCGCGACCTTCGAGATCTGCACCGACAAAGGCCGCTGCATCAACCTGAAACGGACCAGACTTTCGTCGCCCTTCTTCGACAGTAGATCTGCAGTGGTAAACTTCCTTTCTCCTCCATCTTTAGATCTGTTTCTAGGGTTCCCGAGTTCTTCCGCACAGTTCTTCATCCTTCTTTGTTCCTCCACCAGCCATGATAGTTTTGACCCAATAATAGTGTAGATCTCATGCGGTAGGTACTCTGCGTCCATTTTTAATGCCAGCAGATCATTCTTTTACCTCTGTAGAGTACATGGCCTTCCCTGCTCTATTTAGCACCTTTAGAGCTCACCGAGAAAATTGCTTTACAGATGTGTGGCAGATCCAAATAAATTTAACCATTGTGTGAAACCTGTTTCTGTCAATACTTCGAATCCTGGCCTTTTTGCCTACACATGGTTTAACCCTTTGATAGTCAATCCGCCATATATCATTAGCCCTCTCTTAAACCACCAACTGAACTTGCATAGTATTCTTCTCTGGTTTAACACTTAATAAGACACCTTAAACCGGCATTTTTACTTTCAGTTCCTCTGTCCTTAATTTTCTGCTTGCAATTGGGTTCTGTCCCGGATCACGGAGACACAGATCAATGGTTATGTCACCACTGGTGCCTTAGCCTCAAAAAGGGTTCTCCACTGGCGAGTTCCGGAATCGGAATGTCCACCTGAACCTCAAGAAGGAGAGGTGACTGTTTTTATGCAACACTTAGACCGGGGATTCAGTCCGCCCGGATCAAAAAAATTCCGGGATGTCCTCGCAAGCTTCCAACTCCATCCGCAAGATATTGGTCCCAACTCTATGTTAAATATATGCAACTTTCAAGTATTCTGCGAAGTCTATCTTCAAGAAGAGCCAACCGTGGAGTTGTTCCGGGATTTCTTTCATCTGAACCACCGCACAGAATTCTCAGATGGTCCCAACACAGAGCTTGGTGGCGTGTCAATTCAAAAAAGGAAAGAAGTTGATTTCCCTCATGCCAAACATCATAGCCATCCTAAAGATTGGAACCAGACCTGGTTTTACTGCCGGAACACTGCTCCTGATGGAGAAATCCCTTGCCGGGTTACCGCCCTCATCGGCTTAGAAATGGCCACCCATTGCCTCCACGTTTAACCGCCGCAGAACGGAAGAATTTTGCTCCTCAACTTGCCAAGCTCCGGGCTCTAATGGCCACCAGTTTAACTGGCATTGATCTTGTCCGCTGCTGGGTTTCTTGGGGCATTCTGCCTTTGAGCCGCCGCCCCGGATTGATGCATGAGTATACCGCCAATGTAAAAGACCCTCAACGATATCATGAAGTAGTAATGACCGACCTTGAAATCACCGAATGTGTAAAGAGGATGCTTGATGAACCGGTCTCTGCATGCAGCCAAACCGGTTTGGCTCCGTTTTACGTCTCCAATAAACCGCCGGCGGTAAAGTTCATGTACATACTTTACTGATTTGCTTCCGTATTGTCTGTCTACTAACCTTTCTTTGCCTTAATTTCAGGCCAACAGCTCTTTTTGGAAACGGACTAAACCGGCCCGTGCTCGTCGTGTAAAAACCAAGGCCACCAAGAAACCTGGAAAGAAGAAAACCGCCGAGTCTTCTGACCCGCCGGAGGAGGAAGAATCAGATGCTGAGGTAGAACTTGACTCACTTGGTTCCTTTTTCGTACATCTTATTGACAATGACCATCTTCAGGATGACGCTGAGGCCAGCCATGCAGATCATGTTGAGGTAATTCTTCTTTCTTCCGACTCAGATCCTGTACCGGGTTAAAGAATTCGCCATATAGTCCGGAAAGTAAAACAATCTCACCCCCTTGCTCATTTGGATCCAAAATTTTCTTTGAAGACATGGCAAGCCGAAGAACGTTGCACAACCCGGCATAGTGGTCAACAAATCACTTCGTCCGGTTTAGCTGATACACCCTCCCGGAAACGCCGTCCAGAGGTGACTTGTTCTCCTGAAAAACATTATCCTTTAAAATGTTTCTTCCGATGCCCTCTCAATCTGTCTGACCCGAATTACCAGGCTTCTTCCAACTCGTCTGGCGGTTCGTCAACCACTCAATTGCCTCCTCTCAAAGTTGTCGCTGGGTGAGTATTACATAGTTTATAACTTTATTTGTCCATTTACCATACTCTAACCTTTGATGTTGTAGCGCCAAGGCTGATTAAGCAAGAAGGCCAAGACCAGCGACCATACTGTTGAAGTTGATCCAAAAAAGACGCCAGAGCATCATGACGAAAACCCTAAAGTTGCCATGGACAGCTCTACTGGGCAGAACCAAGATGGTAATGCTAACCCGCCAGAAGTTGAACCGACTGCAGAAGCTGACACTTCACATCCTCCTGCTCCTCCAAGTCCAGCAGTGGAACAACGGGGCTCAACTGCTGATCCGCCAAGTCCAACTAACAAACCGCCAAGCCCTGCCACGAAAGCACCAAGTCCTGTTCAGGATATTGATTCTTCCAGCCTGGCCAAGGATGATGACGTTGTTGTTACGGGCACTGCATATAACGCCCCTGGTAATCCGGTTGCTCTATCAAAGCACACTGTCAAGGATGAATTTGCTGCCATGAGCAAGGGGAAGGGGAAGACTGATTTGTCTACTTATACCGATCTCTCTGCTCAAGATCTTCACTCCGGCTTCGTGAACCGGCTGTACACAAGCCATGATTATGAAGCCGATTTAGTAAATCTGATGAAGGAGCGCTATGAGGTAAACATTATTGCTCCTTGTTCTGTACCTTCATTGCATTGTAGCCCCCAAGGGCCAGTTTGTCTTGAGAAAGTCAAACCGGGACTTTGTATACTCCATACGGTAACTTGTGAAATTTTCTTTTTGTCTGATCAAACACACATTAGCCCCCAAGTGCCATGATTAAAACTTGTATTAATCCTTGGGACTTCAAGTACCCGCATAAAAATGATCCTAATTAGCCCCCAAGTGCCAAGTGTATAACTGGTTATATGCTTGGGACTTGAACAAAGATATTGACATGCTCCCGTACTGTTTGCAGAGTGAAATAAATCAACAAATCTCGCAAATTGCTGATCTTCGAGCAAATCTGAAAAACCAACAAGCAGAAACCGCCAAGGCCAAGGATGAGCTGAAAACTGCCTTGACCACCATGGAGCAGCTTAAAGAATGGTTTAAGTCTGAACAGGCCAACTGGGAAACCGAAAAGGCCGGACTGGTGAAGCAGGCGGAGACTGCTGAAGCAGCTCTTGAATTGGTGATAGCAGAACTGTCTGGATTGAAGCGCCAAATCAATGCCATGACCTCTGCAATATTTGTTAAGAAGTGGTTGCCAAAGTTTTATGACTCTTTGAAATTTCATCGCTTTAACATGCATTTCCTGAACCGATATAGGTAGTCGCATTGCTCATCTAGGTTTGGACATGTGGAAGAAGCTCAAAGCTGCATATACACTGATTGAACAGCTGTATACCGGCGCTCAATGGGTTATATGCGCAACTTCATATGACAATGCGGCACTAACACTTAACAAGGAACGCTCGATCGCCTCTCAATGACGTTGGCGCAAATAGAAGAGCTGAAGCGATCCGCTGCTCGGGCAGGCACTTTGCTGGTGATGACTCGAGCCAAGGCATGGATAGCTGATCTTGATCCGGTTGATATAGCCAAAGGCTTCCCCAGTGCACAGGAAAATGGCGAAGAATTTGACAATGACGCCCTCAAACGGGTAACAAGGGAGATGCGTCCTTTGGCGAGTCAACTAGCAAAAGAGGCGAACCTGACGGTTCACCGATATTTCTATGATGCAAACAACAGGCGGGTTGAAGCTGTGATTCCGGAAGTGCAGAACCTTATTCCACCAATCCGTAAGCATACTTACACCCCTGACGTTGACCCGGCTGAGCTTATAAGTGAAGAGGCTGTCTTTCAGGCCTTGACCCGGATTGATTGGACCACCAATGACCTCCAGCCATTGGATGAGGAGGAGGCTGAACCGACGCCAGATGACCCATCTGCCTCACATCAACCCGGTGATGAAGCTTAATCCGTCAAGGCGGTTGATATGTCAGAAACTGTCCATGTGAAAACAATTCCATATTTTGGGCCTCGGAGTGCCTTGTAATAGGGTAGCAAAAATTAATGATGATCTTCTTCCCTCGTGCAAAAGGAGATATTTTGTGTAGAGCCGCCATATCAATGTCAATTTTGTTCCAAGCATGAGAATATGCAACTCTTGTGTGCATAAAAAGACAAAAGGGTCCTGGCGGTTTACCGCCGAACGGGTCATAATGCCCAAAATAGGCCGGATTGATAATCAAATCATAAAAATATGAAATTATACATACCTGCGATATAAATCCCTGGTTAGTTGGCTGGCCAACTTGTATTGTAATAAGGGTAAAAAACCCAAATCTGGATTATTTGTATCTCCATCATTTTCTGATGTCGTAGAGTAAGTCATACCGGGTGATCATTCACGCCAGATGATCTGGGTTGTTGACAGGTAGTCAACGTTAGGCCGGGTTAAGAAACTCCGGTTTAAGAATAAGGTCTGTCAACGTGTAGTTGCAAACCAAGCCGGTTCAAAGAATACCGGGCTAAGAAAATGACTGATCAAGCCAAGAAAATCAGTTTAACATAAAGTTCAGCAAAACTCAAATGAAACCGTGTAGTCGAGGCTTTTTGGGGGCTGCCAGGCCCAAATTCGAGGCTTTTGTGGGCTGCCAGGCCACTGAGTTGAACCATTTAACAAAGCCTTTTAAGATGGACCTCCAACTAACCAATCACCGTTTTAACTTTGGTAAGTGCAGGGTCTCAAGGAGAGTAACTGTCAAACGTTCGGAGGGCCATGCCAGGATGACCTGGATAGGAGTGTCTTACTTGTTGAAGGCAGGTTAACCCGGGGTTTTAGGTGAATATACCAGGCTTCCAAGCTATGGGTCGATACCCAGCTACAAGGGTCCATTCAAACTTCTTGGTATTGGACCAAGGAGCCCCCAAGTAACATGATGAGTTGTGCTCATTAGGTGCCTATGTTTGAGTTGTGCATAGCATCGAAACTCTCTTTGGCCCTTTGGGTGTGAAGCTCCCAAGCTTTTGTGGCGTGATAGCCGGTTTAACGGGTAGTACTCTGCTTTGTCAGCTGAAGCCCCCATGTAGCTCAAAGAATATTTGAGAAAAAACAGCAGAGGCCCCACTTTAAAGCAAGGATGCTGATTTATTTATTGATGATAATATATACATTGTCAAAATATGTACATAAAAAAGAGCATATGGCTCAAGTGTAGTAAGGCCGGAGGAGAGCTATGTTCCAGGGCCGCCGGGTCTCCTCCTCAGATTTGCGTGAGTCATCTCGAATGTCAATGAGGTAGTATGATCCGTTGTGCAGATTCTTGCTGACCACAAAGGGTCCTTCCCAAGGCGGGGATAACTTGTGTATGTCGGTATGATCCTGGATAAGCCGGAGCACCAAGTCACCTTCTTGAAAGGCTCTTGTCTTAACCCGGCGGCTGTGATAACGCCGCAGGTCTTGTTGATAAACCGCCGATCGTGCCAAAGCCATATCCCGCTTCTCATCTAGCAAGTCCAGTGCCTCTTGGCGGGCTTGCTCGTTATCTGCTTCAACGTAATTAGCAAACCGGGGCGAATCATGACGTATATCACTTGGGAGAACCGCCTCTGCCCCGTATACCATAAAGAAAGGCGTGTATCCTGTTGATCGATTGGGGGTGGTGTTGATGCTCCACAACACAGAAGGGAATTCTTCCACCCAACAACCCGGCATCCGCTTCAAGGGAATCATGAGCCGGGGTTTAAGACCCTTTAAGATTTCTTGATTAGCTCGCTCTGCTTGACCGTTGGATTGAGGGTGCGCCACAGATGCTAGGTCAAGCCGGATGTGCTCTCTCTGACAGAAATCCTCCATCTCACCTTTGGAAAGGTTGGTACCATTATCCGTGATGATGCTGTGTGGAAAGCCAAAACGGAAAATAATCTTTTTGAGAAATTGAACCGCCGTAGCTGCATCACACTTGCTAACCGGCTCCGCTTCAATCCACTTGGTGAATTTATCAACTGCTACCAACAGGTGGGTCTTCTTGTCCTGGGAACGTTTAAAGGGTCCCACCATATCAAGCCCCCATGTAGCAAAAGGCCAAGTGATGGGAATCATCCGTAGTTCCTGAGCCGGAACATGAGCTCTGCGTGAAATTTTTTGACAAGCATCACATCACTTTACCAGATCCTCCGCATCAGCATGAGCTGTCAACCAGTAAAACCCATGACGAAAAGCTTTTGCCACCAGGGACTTTGAACCGGCATGATGACCACAATCCCCTTCATGAATTTCCCGGAGGATCGCTTGGCCTTCTTCTGGAGAAACACAATGCTAAAATACGCCTGAAACGCTACAGCGGTGTAACTCGCCATTGTGAATAACCATGGACTTGGATCGCCGGACTATCTGTCGGGCCAGGACTTGATCATTTGGTAGCTAACCCCGGATCATATACGCCAGATATGGAACCGTCCAATCCGGCACAACGTGTAAAGCGGCCGCCAGCTGAGCCTCCGGATCAGGAACAGCCAGATCCTCTTCTGTTGGCAATTTAACAGACGGGTTATGCAAGATATCCAAAAAGGTGTTAGGAGGTACCCGTAACGCCCCGGATACAACTTTCCATATTCGTAACTCCGACTCTTGCCATTTCCGGCTATGTGATTTGACATTTCCTTCGTGGTTGGGTTTTATCTGTTGTTTTGCATTTTGTTCTTGTTATCCATCTCATCTCATGTCATCATGCGCATTGCATCTGCATGTTTTTCAAAACTTGCATCCGTTCGTGTTCCGCCGGTCCTCTCCGTTGTCCGTTCTGAGCCCGACCACACTCGCACGCGCCCGCGGCACCACCGAAATATTATTTTATAAGTGGCATAAAAATGTTCTCAGAATGGGTTGCAACTTGTCGTGCGGTCTTATTATAGTGTAGACAGAGCGCCTGCCAAGTTTCATCGTATTCGGAGTTCGTTTGACTGCCCAACCGTTAAATATATAACCGCGATATAGTCGGTATATACGTCGGACGTTTTCGGTATCCGGAAACCGTGCCGGGCCGCACTTCATCCCTCTCTTCTCAGCCCAAGGCATTCTACACAGCCCACCTAGGTCCAACATACCCCCCCTCGCGTTTGGAGCCGCCAGATCGAGATTCGAGGGTCTGAAAATCCTCCAAAACCCCCCTAACCCTAGCCTTACCCCTATATAAACACCCCTCCTTCCTAATTTGGGCAACCCTAGCCCCTAGCCTCCCCTAACCTCCCAGCCGCCGGCACCTCGTTTTCCGCGCCCGGCCACCTCCCGTCCGCCACTTGTCGCCGGCCCAGAGGCTGCGCCGCCACCTGAGGCGTCGCCCCGGCCAACCGGGGACCTCCACGTCGCCCCAACTCTCGCCTCCTCCAACCTGCACCCTCCACGCGTCCCCTTGGCCTTCCTCGCGTCGCCCAGGGCCTGGCCGGCCCATCCGAGGCCTGCCGCAGACCGATCTGGGCCCGAGCGCCCCGCGCCTCCCACTCCCGTTCTGGATCGAGGGGAGGATCCCTCGACCCCGAGCCCTCATCGCCGCCACCAGCCTCCACCGCCGGCGGTGCCCTCTGCCACTCCCAGGCCGACCCCGCGCCCTCTCCCTCGGTCCCTCCTTCTCTTCCTTCTTTCTCCTGATCTCGCATCCCTCTCTCTCTCGCAGGAACTTCTCTCGTCAGCCATGGCGCCCGCAAGTCCAAGCTCGCCGTTCCTTGCTGAATCCGGTGACCTTCGCCTCGGATCCGCCGGCTTCGTCCCGTCCCAGCCTTCCACGCACCTCCTGACGCCCAGCGCCGCTCGCCTCCGTCCGCCAAGCTCCTGCGCCACCGCACCTTCTTCCTCTGCTTCTGCATCGAGCGGGAGGAGGACGCCCCTACCTCTGCTTCGAGTGTTGACCGCGGCCCTCTTTGTCTGGAGCGCCAGCGACCGGGTGGCCCAGCGCCAGATCGCCCAGACCCAGCGCGCCCTTCGCGGCCTGCCTAGCCTCCTCCCCTCATCGACCGGGCCTTGGCCCAGGGTGAGCAGCCCCGCCCCCTCTCTTGTGCACTTGTGGGCTGACTAGATTCGGCCCTATCCATCTTTTTTTCCGCGGAACGATTTTGCTATTTATTCCAGTGATTTTCAGATTTGCAGAAAACCCCCTAAGCATCATGCATTTAATAACATTAGAACCGTGCATCATATTAAAATGTTTTATATATGTAAAATGCTCAGAAAATTGTGTAGATTAATAATATGCCATTTTCATCCATGTTTAAAATGTTTAAATTGTTGTTTGCATTAATTTGCATAAATGCCATGCTAAAATGATTTTTTTTCATAACTAAATAACCGTAGCTCCGAATTTAATAAACTTTATATGTAAATGGAGTGGAAAAATGCCTAGATTAATATGGTGCACTTTATTTTCCTGTTTAACAACAATAAAATTGTTTTTAGGGCAGAACAGTACCGAATCTAAAATATGCATATGAGGATTTTCCGGAATTGTTGTTTGTTGTTTCCGGCCTCATTTAAACTTGCCTAGTTAGGTAGTTTTCATATGCCTCACCTTTTGCCATGTTTAACAACATTTAATATTGTTGGGTACAAAACTGAGAGAGAACTAAATAATCGATGTGGTGTTTTGTCAATATGCAACTCGTTGCGTATTGAGCTCCATTTAATTTGTAGTATTGTGTGTTGCACTTTGCCATGCCATGCCTCTTTAAACCGGACATGCATCATACTTGATTGTGCATCATGCCATGATTATACTTGTGTGTTTACCATGTTGTTTGCTTCTTTCCGGTATTGCTTCTTCCTGATAGTTACGGTAACATTGCGATTGTGAGGATTTGTTCGACTACGCCCGTTCATCTTCTTCATGGACTCGTTCTTCTTCCTAGCGGGATTGCAGGCAAGATGACCGCTACCCTGGATCTCACTGCTCTCATTGCTATGCTAGTTGCTTCATTCTATCGCTATGCTGCGTTACCTATCTTTTGCTCATCAAGCCTCCCAAATTGCCATGAACCTCTAACCTTTGACACCCTTCCTAGCAAACCGTTGCTTGGCTATGTTACCGCTTTGCTCAGCTCTCTTATAGCGTTGCTAGTTGTAGGTGAAGTTGAAGATTTCTCCATGGTGGACAGGATTTTGGTTGGGATATCACAATATCTCTTATATTATTAATGCATCTATATATTTGGTAAAGGGTGGAAGGCTCGGCCTTATGCCTGGTGTTTTGTTCCACTCTTGCCGCCCTAGTTTCCGTCATACCGGTGTTATGTTCCCGGATTTTGTGTCCCTTACGCGGTCGGGTGATTTATGGGACCCCCTTGACAGTTCGCTTTGAATAAAACTCCTCCAGCAAGGCCCAACCTTGATTTTACCATTTGCCTCACGACCACCTATATTTCCCTTGGGAGTAATTAACCCAAGGGTCATCTTTATTACAGCCCCCCCCGGGCCAATGCTTGTCTAAGTGTTGGTCCGAACCAGAGCCACTTGCAGCACCACCTCGGGGAAACTCGAGGGCTGGTTTTAGTTGTACGTAGTGTTCATCCGGTGTTACCCTGAGAACGAGATATGTGCAGCTCCTATCGGGATTGTCGGCGCATCGGGCGGTCTTGCTGGTCTTGTTTTACCATTGCTGAAATGTCTTGTAAACCGGGATTCCGAGTCTGATCGGGTCTTCCTGGGAGAAGGTCTATTCCTTCGTTGATCGCAAGAGCTTATCATGGGCTAAGTTGGGACACCCCTGCAGGGTATAATCTTTCAAAAGCCGTGCCTGCAGTTATAGGCAGATGGGAATTTGTTAATGTCCGGTTGTAGATAACTTGACACCAGATCCAAATTAAAACGCATCAACCGCGTGTGTAACCGTGATGGTCCCTTTTCGGCGGAGTCCGGGAAGTGAACACGGTTTTGGGTTATGTTTGACGTAAGTAGGAGTTCAGGATCACTTCTTGATCATTGCTAGTTTCACGACCGTTCCGCTTGCTCTCTTCTCGCTCTTATTTGCGTATGTTAGCCACCATATATGCTTAGTCGCTGCTGCAGCCTCACCACTTTACCCCTTCCTTTCCCTTTAAAGCTTTGCTAGTCTTGATACCCATGGTAATGGGATTGCTGAGTCCTCGTGGCTCACAGATTACTACAACAATAGTTGCAGGTACAGGTTATGCGATGATCTTGATGCGAGAGCAATGTTTGCTTGCGTTGAGTTCTTCTTCTGCTTCTTCAATCAGGGGATAGGTTCCAGGTCGGTAGCCTGGGCTAGCAGGGTGGATGTCGTTTGAGTTTTTGTTTGTGATTCATCTGTAGTCGGATGATGCTCTTTTGTATTGTGATGTTGTATTCATGTGGCATTGTATGCCTTATGTATGTATCCCCATCTATTATGTAATGTTGATGTAATGATATCCACCTTGCCAAAGCGTTTCGATATGCGGGTCTATCGTTGGTGGGACCTTCGAGTTCCTTTTGGATAGGGTCGCATATTGGGCGTGACAAGTTGGTAATCAGAGCCTCGACCGACCATAGGAGCCCCCTTGATTGTTGGTCGTTGTTGAGTCTACAAGAAAACTATTTTTGAGTCTTAGGATTATATATATATCGGAGAGTAGGATTCTTTTTTACTCCTCAGCCCTTCATCGCTTTGGTGAGGTCTCCTGATGTAGATGTTTTGACTTTCCTCTCCTCAAATTTCACTAAAAAAAATTTAGGATCACACGGGTATCTTGGAATCGTTCCGATGGTTTTGTGACGAGAACATTGTTCTTGGTGCCTCCTGTCTATTTATGTGGCTTTGACCCGGGGAGTTGAGCTCCGAGGTGTTGTCATCACAATTTTATCGTTGCAGTTCTGGAATACCTGAGTTTTGCCGACATCAAAAATCTCTTTTATGCAGTTGTTGGTGAGATAACCTCGACGTCACCCAGTACTGGGGAGTTCGGGAGTATTGCCATAACTCGTATAACGGATGCTTTTCGAAGGTTGAGGTACACGATTTCCAAAGTTTTCTTGGTTATGTGTTGACGGATGGATACAGTTGGATGTAGGTATTGTTAGTTTGGGTGAGATATATTGCTTCCCCTGTATCCCCAACACCAGATTGCATAACCAGAAAATTTCGGGAGTTTTATAGGTGGGAATTCAAGTAGCTCCTAGAATATCTTTTCGACAGATGCATGATATGAGATTGGGGTTTGCCGTCTAGTGGTCCGCCTTTCCACGGTCGTTTTTACAGTGGTCTCGTTGTGTCTTGAAGAACCCTTGGCTATGCTGGTTCGGGGACACTTTGTATGTCATGTGCACTGCCTTGTACATGATGGTGCTGTACACTCGAGCCCGTGTGGGCCCCACCACGAAAACTTCAGACGGAATCTCTATCATATGTTTGTTCCGGCTTATTCTGCAAGCCAAATCCTTTGTTTTGTTTTATTTGTGGTATTCGAGTTGCTTCAAAGTCAAATGTTGAATCCATACCTTTTCTAAACAGTGTTCACATATTTCTATGGGAGTGCTAATCCTTTTGATCATCGAGGTCGTCATGTTAATTCTTTTCCAACCGGCGTGCTTCTCTTCAAGTGGATCCAATCATTTCAATATTTGCGAGATCAATTATAAGTTTTCTCAATGGTGTTTGTCTCGTTCATCCCAAGTTGCCTTTGTTTTCCCGCCCTCCCACCCTTTTCTACAAGGACTCATATATTTTAATTAAGTATCCATTTACTCATGTGAAGTCTCTTCATTCTTTTCAATCAATGTTCTGATCCGGTGATCCCTTGTGAAGATGCTCATGAGCTTCAAGTTCATCATCCTTCATTTTTTTTCTTCTCTGGTGGATCCATTTCAAGCTTTCAGTGTTGATCATATTCTTTTCCTCATGTCAAATGCTTTTTCATACTGGTGCACCTCTTAATCTTTCACTTATCGCTATTCATTTGTTCTGGAGTGCTGAAGATATCTCGGAAGACTTGTGTTTCCATTCTCAATCCGTTCAAGATACTTCGAGGTTGTTATCTCATTCAAGTCATTTAATTCAACAGGTGCAATCCCCCCTTTCAATCATTTCCAACGGTGTTTTCTTTTGAGTGGGCCCTAACCCACAGGTCTTTTCCCAGGATCTTACCTGACTCTTCGACTTATCAGGAGCGATTCTCAAATTCATTTCCAAGTTTGACATAAGAATGAATTTTCTTCAGTCATATGCCTTCTCCAAGATCTCTTTCAAATTCTTTTCATTGTTGGCTCAACCTCTTCGCTTTACATTCTACTGGAGTACCTCAGTAATTTTGGTGGTTCTCGTCATCATTCTCAGCATGTGAAGACCGAAGAAGAGTTTCTCTTAAATCTTGATCCATTCTCTTCAAGATGCATAGTTCTAGCTTATGTCATCCTCTCATAATTGTTTTCGATTGTGAGAATTCTTTTCAACCATTCAATGCATTTCAGGAGTTGCTTCCTTTCTTGATAATCCGAATGCCATCATTTCTGAATATTACTCATTCTCAACCTTCAACTCTTGTTCTCCAAATCTTACCGGTCGATCGTTCAACTATACCCTCTAATCAGCTCGTGATCTCTTCGTTCTCTTGTATCAAATTCCCTCAAGTATCTTCATTCGTTCTCTAATTCTTACCGGTGATTCACCCCTTTACTTCTTTCATTTTCAATTCTTACGGTGGTTCTTTCAACATTTCACTTCCTTCGTTATCATATCAATTGATTTGTTGTTTCCAAATCCCACCGGTGGTTCCATCAATACCTTCTCAAGTTTGCTCTATCTCTATCCTTAATCCCTCAAGAAGAATAAGTAGTATGCCAAATCCGTTGCTTGTCATCAAGTTAAATTGGTGAAGGATACGCATAACGTAATTCTTATTATTGCTTCATCCAAGTGATCTAGTTTCTTCTTTACAGAGTTGTTCATCGTGTCACATTTCCCGGTTCGAGTTGCTTCATCTTTTCTTTTCCGGAGTTCCAAGTTTTCCGCATTATCGTCGCGAAGCTCCATCTAAATCATTGCAAGGCGTCACCTTGTGTTTTCAACTTCTCTTCCTTTCTATCATCCTTTTATTACCGGAGTTCTTCATGGAGGCTCTACATGGTGGTTCGTCAAGGATTCTATTCATTCTTCAATTGTTCTTCAAGATTTCTCTCGAAGTTATGATCTGCTAAGCTATACTCTAAAATAAACATGGTGCTAAACACATGTTTTGTTTTGGGGAGTTCAAGTACTCTTCATCTTGCATTTCGAAGTGCAATTCGTTCTACCTTATCATTTGAGGTGGTGTTATGTCACTCTTGACAATTTGAGTTCGCGTTTCGCAATTCATATGTTGTCAAGAATGAGGTATTTTAAATCCATCAATCTCTTCTGTGGAGTTATCTTGGTATAGATTTCACCTAAAGCCTTCCCTAAGGAATGTTGCTATTTGTGGTGCTTATCAATGTTCCGAGTTTTCTCCTATCCTCTTGGCGAAAGAAGTTTTCATCTCTTGTTTGATCTCAAACAAGCAATTGTTTCAGTTAGTGGCCGGTTGTCACCTCATAATTTTGAGAAGTTTTCCATAAGCCCACTACAAGCTTATTTGTTTTGTTGTTGGTTTTTTCTAACAACTCCATTCTAACCTTCTTGGAAGGGTGCTTTCCAAGCTCAGTTGTGGCAGAAGTTGGCATTTTCTTCTCCATTCTGTTATGCCAATGATTTATCTTCTATTATTTCTTCCGGAGGCATTGTGATGTTGCTCTCTTCACCCATCACCTCGTTTTGTCAGGATCATGTTATTTTCATGCTTACCCATTTAACCAGAGTGTTGTGTCATCTCTTCAAGTTCTTCCATCTTATCAAGTTTTGCCTCTCTTTTCAACCTAAGTGCTGTGTGAAATCCTTCTTACCCATTGTGCCATTCTTTCAATAGTTCTAGAGGCAGTGTGTTGTTGATTTCATCAAGTATCATCCCATCTTCTCAAGTTCATGTTTTATTCCTTCCATGTTCAACCGGAGTGCTGCCCGAATTCTTCCTCTCTCATCTTCTTGTAACCGGAGTGGTTTTGAACCCTATCTTGTCAATTAAACTCTTGATTAATGTCTTTGCAACCTTCAAGTTCTCGTAATGTTCCTTGTTCCTCTTTTATAACGGATTGTTTGCAATCTCGTTCATCTCTAATTGCTCAACCTCTCAAGGTTCGTGGTTTCACTCATTGGTCGAAGAAGCAACTTAGTTTTATCGCTTATCTTCCTCTTCCTTTTCCCTCTAGTGCCATCCTAGATCACGGGACGAGATCCTCTCGTAGTGGTGGAGTGTTGTAACGCCCCGGATACAACTTTCCATATTCGTAACTCCGACTCTTGCCATTTCCGGCTATGTGATTTGACATTTCCTCCGTGGTTGGGTTTTATCTGTTGTTTTGCATTTTGTTCTTGTTATGCATCTCATCTCATGTCATCATGCGCATTGCATCTGCATGTTTTTCAAAACTTGCATCCGTTCGTGTTCCGCCGGTCCTCTCCGTTGTCTGTTCTGATCCCGACCACACTCGCACGCGCCCGCGGCACCTCCGAAATATTATTTTATAAGTGGCATAAAAATGTTCTCGGAATGGGTTGCAACTTGTCGTGCGGTCTTATTATAGTGTAGACAGAGCGCCTGCCAAGTTTCATCGCATTCGGAGTTCGTTTGACTGCCCAACCGTTAAATATATAACCGCGATATAGTCGGTATATACGTCGGACGTTTTCGGTATCCGGAAACCGTGCGGGCCGCACTTCATCCCTCTCTTCTCATCCCAAGGCATTCTACACAGTCCACCTAGGTCCAACATACCCCCCCTCGCGTCTGGAGCCGCCAGATCGAGATCCGAGGGTCCGAAACCCCTCCAAAACCCCCCTAACCCTAGCCTTACCCCTATATAAACACCCCTCCTTCGTAATTTCGGCAACCCTAGCCCCTAGCCTCCCCTAACCTCCCAGCCGCCGGTGCCTCATTTTCCGTGCCCTGCCACCTCCCGTCCGCCACTTGTCGCCGGCCCAAAGGCTGCGCCGCCACCTGAGGCGCGCCCCGGCCAACCGGGGACCTCCACGTCGCCCCAACTCTCGCCTCCTCCAACCCGCGCCCTCCACGCGTCCCCTGGCCTTCCTCGCGCCGCCCAGGGCCCGGCCGGCCCATCCAAGGCCCGCCGCAGACCGATCTGGGCCCGAGCGCCCCGCGCCTCCCACTCCCGTTCTGGATCGAGGGGAGGATCCCTCGACCCCGAGCCCTCGTCGCCGCCACCAGCCTCCACCGCCGCCGGTGCCCTCCGCCACTCCCAGGCTGACCCTGCGCCCTCTCCCTCGGTCCCTCCTTCTCTTCCTTCTTTCTCCTGATCTCGCATCCCTCTCTCTCTCTCACAGGAACTTCTCTCGTCAGCCATGGCGCCCGCAAGTCCAAGCTTGCCGTTCCTCACTGAATCCGGTTACCTTCGCCTCGGATCCGCCGGCTCCGTCCCGTCCCGGCCTTCCCCGCACCTCCTAACGCCCAGCGCCGCTCGCCTCCGTTCGCCAAGCTCCTGCGCCGCCGCGCCTTCTTCCTCTGCTTCTGCATCGAGCAGGAGGAGGACGCCCCTGCCTCTGGTTCGAGCATTGACCGCGGCCCTCTTCGTCTGGAGCGCCAGCAACCGGGCGGCCCAGCGCCAGATCGCCCAGACCCAGCGCGCCCTTCACGGCCTGCCCAGCCTCCTCCCCTCATCGACCGGGCCTTGGCCCAGGGTGAGCAGCCCCGCCCCCTCTCCTGTGCACTTGTGGGCTGACTAGATTCGGCCCTATCCATCTTCTTTTCCGCGGAACGATTTTGCTATTTATTCCAGTGATTTTCAGATTTGCAGAAAACCCCCTAAGCATCATGCATTTAATAACTTTAGAACCGTGCATCATATTAAAATGTTTTATATATGTAAAATGCTCAGAAAATTGTGCAGATTAATAATATGCCATTTTCATCCATGATTAAAATGTTTAAATTGCTGTTTGCATTAATTTGCATAAATGCCATGCTAAAATGATTTATTTCATAACTAAATAACCGTAGCTCCGAATTTAATAAACTTTATATGTAAATGGGGTGGAAAAATGCCTAGATTAACATGGTGCACTTTATTTTCCTGTTTAACAACAATAAAATTGTTTTTAGGGCAGAACAGTACCGAATCTAAAATATGCATATGAGGATTTTCCGGAATTGTTGTTTGTTGTTTCCGGCCTCATTTAAACTTGCCTAGTTAGGTAGTTTTCATATGCCTCACCTTTTGCCATGTTTAACAACATTTAATATTGTTGGGTACAAAACCAAGAGAGAACTAAATAATCGATGTGGTGTTTTGTCAATATGCAACTCGTTGCATATTGAGCTCCATTTAATTTGTAGTATTGTGTGTTGCAGTTTGCCATGCCATGCCTCTTTAAACCGGACATGCATCATACTTGATTGTGCATCATGCCATGATTATGCTTGTGTGTTTACCATGTTGTTTGCTTCTTTCCGGTATTGCTTCTTCCTGATAGTTCCGATAACGTTGCGATTGTGAGGATTTGTTCGACTACGCCCGTTCATCTTCTTCATGGACTCGTTCTTCTTCCTAGCGGGATTGCAGGCAAGATGAGCGCTACCCTGGATCTCACTACTATCATCGCTATTCTAGTTGCTTCGTTCTATCGCTATGCTGCGTTACCTATCTTTTGCTCATCAAGCCTCCCAAATTGCCAAGAACCTCTAACCTTTGACACCCTTCCTAGCAAACCGTTGCTTGGCTATGTTACCGCTTTGCTCAGCCCTCTTATAGCATTGCTAGTTGCAGGTGAAGTTGAAGATTTCTCCATGGTGGACAGGATTTTGGTTGGGATATCACAATATCTCTTATATTATTAATGCATCTATATATTTGGTAAAGGGTGGAAGGCTCGGCCTTATGCCT
Organism: Triticum dicoccoides; assembly: GCF_002162155.2. Lineage (NCBI taxonomy): Eukaryota > Viridiplantae > Streptophyta > Magnoliopsida > Poales > Poaceae > Triticum > Triticum dicoccoides. Next base: position 490,943,722 of record NC_041381.1, on the reverse strand, counting down.
GGTGTTTTGTTCCACTCTTGCCGCCCTAGTTTCCGTCATACCGGTGTTATGTTCCCGGATTTTGCGTTCCTTACGCGGTCGGGTGATTTATGGGACCCCTTGACAGTTCGCTTTGAATAAAACTCCTCCAACAAGGCCCAACCTTGGTTTTACCATTTGCCTCACCACCACCTATATTTCCCTTGCGAGTAATTAACCCAAGGGTCATCTTTATTACAGCCCCCCCAGGCCAATGCTTGTCTAAGTGTTGGTCCGAACCAGAGCCACTTGCAGCGCCACCTCGGGGAAACTCGAGGGCTGGTTTTAGTTGTACGTAGTGTTCATCCGGTGTTGCCCTGAGAACGAGATATGTGCAGCTCCTATCGGGATTGTCGGCGCATCGGGCGGTCTTGCTGGTCTTGTTTTACCATTGCCGAAATGTCTTGTAAACCGGGATTCCGAGTCTGATCGGGTCTTCCTGGGAGAAGGTCTATTCCTTCGTTGATCGCGAGAGCTTATCATGGGCTAAGTTGGGACACCCCTGCAGGGTATAATCTTTCGAAAGCCGTGCCTGCGGTTATAGGCAGATGGGAATTTGTTAATGTCCGGTTGTAGATAACTTGACACCAGATCCGAATTAAAACACATCAACCGCGTGTGTAGCCATGATGGTCCCTTTTCGGCGGAGTCCGGGAAGTGAACACGGTTTTGGGTTATGTTTGACGTAAGTAGGAGTTCAGGATCACTTCTTGATCATTGCTAGTTTCACGACCGTTCCGCTTGCTCTCTTCTCGCTCTTATTTGCGTATGTTAGCCACCATATATGCTTAGTCACTGCTGCAGCCTCACCACTTTACCCCTTCCTTTCCCTTTAAAGCTTTGCTAGTCTTGATACCCATGGTAATGGGATTGCTGAGTCCTCGTGGCTCACAGATTACTACAACAACAGTTGCAGGTACAGGTTATGCGATGATCTTGACGCGAGAGCGATGTTTGCTTGCGTTGAGTTCTTCTTCTGCTTCTTCTATCAGGGGATAGGTTCCAGGTCGGCAGCCTGGGCTAGCAGGGTGGATGTTGTTTGAGTTTCTGTTTGTGATTCATCCGTAGTCGGATGATGCTCTTTTGTATTGTGATGTTGTATTCATGTGGCATTGTATGCCTTATGTATGTATCCCCATCTATTATGTAATGTTGATGTAATGATATCCACATTGCCAAAGCGTTTAGATATGCGGGTCTATCCTTGGTGGGACCTTCGAGTTCCTTTTGGATAGGGTCGCATATTGGGCATGACAGTACCGGTTTGCGCTGAGATCCAAGCTGGCTCAAAGCGTCTGCTGCTTCGTTTTTGCGCCGATCAATATTGTCAACCTGATATCCTTTGAAGTGACCAACCACAATATGTACCTCACGCCTGTAGGCCGCCATGAGTGGATCCTTAGAATCCCAAGTCCCAGAAATTTGCTGAGCCACCAGATCAAAATCTCCGAAACAACGAACTCGAGTTAAGTTCATCTCTTTAGCCACACGGAGACCATGAAGTAGAGCTTCATACTCAGCTGCATTGTTAGTACAAGGAAACATCAAGCGGAGGACATAGCAAATTTTATCACCTCAAGGGGAAGTAAGGACAACTCCAGCCCCCGAGCCTTCCAACTGCCTTGATCCATCGAAATGAATAGTCCAGTACGTATTATCCGGATTCTCTTTCGGTGCTTGCAACTCGGTCCAGTCATTGATAAAGTCCACAAGAGCTTGAGACTTGATGGTTGTTCGAGGTACATATTTCAAACCGTGTGGACCAAGCTCAATTGCCCACTTTGCAACCCGGCCAGTGGCTTCCCTGTTTTGAATGATATCGCCCAAGGGAGCAGAACTAACCACAGTGATGGGGTGACCTTGAAAATATTGCTTGAGCTTTCGACTGGCCATAAAAACCCCATACACCAACTTCTGCCAATGCGGATAGTGTTGTTTTGATTCGATCAGAACTTCACTGATGTAGTATACCGGTCGTTGAACCGGATATTCCTTCCCAGCCTCTTTACGCTCTACCACAATTGCCACACTGACCGCTCGGGCATTGGCAGCCACATATAATAGTAAAGGCTCATGATCAACTGGGGCTGCAAGAACTAGCGGTTCAACCAACTGCCGCTTTAACTCCTCAAAGGCCGCATTGGCCGCATCACTCCAGACGAAATCATCCGTATTCTTCAGCATCTGATACAAAGGAATGGCTTTCTCACCCAGATGACTGATAAACCGCCTGAGGGCTGCAATCTGGCCTGCGAGACGCTGAACATCATTGATACATGTCGGTTTAGCCAAGGATGTGATTGCCTTGATCTTTTCCGGATTAGCCTCAATGCCCCTGTTAGACACAAGAAAACCGAGCAGCTTGCCTGCCGGAACACCAAAGACACACTTATCCGGGTTAAGCATCATCTTGTAAAACCGGAGGTTGTCAAACGTCTCCTTGAGATCAGCTATCAATGTCTCCTTTTCCCTGGATTTCACCACAATGTCATCCACATAGGCATGAACATTACGCCCAATCTGCGTGTGAAGACAATTTTGTACACAACACTGATAAGTTTCCTGAGAACTCTTGAGCCCAAAGGGCATAGGAACATAGCAGAAGGCTCCAAAGGGAGTGATGAAAGCTATCTTCTCCTGGTCCTTAACTGCCATTTTAATCTGATGGTACCCTGAATGAGCATCCAAAAAACTCAGGCGCTCACAACCCGCCGTCGCATCAATGATCTGATCAATACGCGGGAGAGCAAAAGGATCGGCCGAGCAAGCCTTATTTAAGTCCGTGTAGTCCACACACATATGCCAAGTCCCGTTTTTCTTAAGAACCAACACCGGATTAGCCAACCATTCAGGATGAAACACTTCAACGATAAACCCAGCAGCCAACAGCCGGGCTACCTCCTCCCCAATTGCCTTGCGTCTCTCTTCATTAAAGCAACAAAGAAATTGCTTGACCGGTTTAAAATTCGGATCAATATTAAGAGTGTGCTCAGCGAGTTCCCTCGGTACACCTGGCATGTCAGACGACTTCCATGCAAAAATGTCCCGGTTCTCACGGATGAACTCGATGAGCGCGCTTTCCTATTTTGGATCCAGATTGGTGCTGATGCTGAACTGCTTGGACGAATCGCCAGGTACAAAGTCAACAAGCTTTGTCTTGTCAGCCGGTTTGAAATGTAGGGTTGGGTCATGCTCAGTGGTGGGCTTCTTCAGAGGGGTCATATCTGGCGGATCAACATTCTCCTTGTAAAACTTTAACTCCTCTGTAGCACAAACTGACTCAGCGTAAGCCGCATCACTCTCTTCGCAATCCAAAGCGATTTTCTGACTTCCATGAACCGTGATGGTTCCTTTGTGACCCGGCATCTTGAGCTACAAGTAAATATAACAAGGCCTCGCCATGAATTTTGCATAAGCCGGTCGCCCAAACAGTGCGTGATACGGGCTCTGGATTCTCACCACCTCAAAAGTCAATGTCTCAGACCGGGAATCATGTTCATCCCCAAACACAACTTCCAAGGCAATCTTGCCCACTGGATATGCCGACTTTCCTGGTACCACACCATGGAAAACAATATTGGACGGTTTAAGATTCTTATCTGTCAGCCCCATGCGGCGGAATGTCTCATAATACAGAATATTAATACTGCTTCCTCCATCCATGAGTACTTTGGTGAACTTGTAACCTCCCACCTGAGGTGCCACCACCAGAGCTAGCTGACCCAGATTGTCAACCCGGGGCGGATGATCATCCCTACTCCACACAATAGGTTGGTCCGACCACCGCAGATAGCGTGGAACTGCCGGTTCAACCGCATTAACTGCCCTCTTATGCAGCTTCAGATCACGCTTGCACAGACTAGTGGTGAATACATGATATTGTCCACCATTCAGCTGCTTCGGGTGACTCTGGTAACCCGACTGCTGCTGATTCCCTTGATTACTCTGTTGGTTATTACCACCTTGGTTGTTCTGGTTGCTATGATTATTCTGAAACCCAGAGCCTGAACCGCTGCCACCATGAAAACCTGGACCTGAACCGCCCGACGGGCCCTGATCATACCGGAAGAGATCAGAATTTTTGAACTCCTTCATAATGTTACAATCCTTCCAGAGATGTGTTGCAGGGACCTCTTTGGTTCCATGGTTTGGACAGGTCCGATTCAACAAGCGCTCCAGATTCATCGTCCCACCGCGCTGGGGCGGTTTACCCTTACGACGCTGCACATTAGCATTAGCCACAAAATCTGAATCCGCTTTACGCTTACCATTATTCCCATGGCCTCCCTGGTTGTGCTGCTGTCTCTTCGCACCGCCATTCCTCTTTCCCTTCTCCGATTTCTCATTATCAGAATCGGGGTCCTTGGTATTATCAGAATCGGCATACTTTACCAAGGCTGCCATGAGGGTTCCCAAGTCGTTGCAGTGGCGCTTGAGCCGTCCCAACTTCTCCTTCAGTGACTTAAACTAGCAATTATGTTCCAGTGTAATAATCGCTTGGCCAGCGTTAATTCGGTCGGACGAGTGCAAAACTTCTGAAACCCGGCGCACCCAATGAGTTGTGGACTCGTTCTCACCCTGAACACAAGCATCCAGATCTACGATGGACATGGGCCATTTGCACGTTTCTTTAAAATTGGCTATAAACCGGGCCTTCAACTGATCCCATGACTCGATGGAATTAGCTGGCAGATTTTTCAACCAAGTGCGGGCTGTTCCTTCCAACATCATCGTGAAGTACTTTGCACAAGCTTCTTCATCTACATCCAGCATCTCCATTGCCATCTCATAAGTCTCGACCCACGCCTCAGGCGACTGATCCGCCGTGTAGTTAGGCACTTTTCGTGGACCCTTGAAATCCTTGGGCAGACACACGTTACAGAGAGTCAGAATAAGGCACGGTACTCCCCAGGAACTGAAAGCAAGCCCGGTGCCTCTGTCAACCGACACTGCTGGCTGAACCGGGGCGGGTTGATAACGACCCAAAGCACCATCCCTTCGTGCCCTGCCATGATCCACTACCTCCTGAGCATTGCGACGCCGCGCGCTGCTAGATACTTCCGGTTCGTCCATCCGCCTGCTATAACTTGGGCTCGGACAAGGGGTTGAATGGATTCTATCCCGGCTATATGAATAAGCCTGTTGCTGCACTATGGCGGTTTGAAGAAGATCTCTTGCCCGCCATGTCTCAACTGCCTCTATTGAATCTCCTTCCATTGGAATGGCTGCCAAGCGTGAGGCCGCAGCAATCATGTTATCTAGAGGGCTCGAAAAGTGACCCGGTGGTGTAGGCACATACTGCAGCGGGTTAACTGTCCGTCGGGGTAGCTCCATTGCTCGTGGCTGATCCGGAGCTATCCTAGGCGCTTCAGCTTGGTTTGCAGCTGCCGGATTGCTCGGCCCAACGCCTGGCGTCTGAAAGAGATTTAACCCTTCGTAAACCGGTGGCAGGCGCGACCGATACTTCCTTCGTATCACATCCTCTGACGTGGTCCGATCTAGCATGAGCCGGTAATTCTGTGCTTGTATCTGCTGTGATTGAGCATTCAAAACGGCCTGTTCCTCAGCCATCCTATTATCCTCAGCCACCAGGTCCTCCTTAGCCTGCGTAATTTGCTCCTTCAGTCTCGCAACTTCCGCATTGTGCTGATCCTGCGTATCTGGGGTGACTGTCGCGGTTAACAAGGTCGCCCAAGCGTCCATTAAACTGGAAAGAACCTGCACCGGTTGGCGCGCCGAGGTGCCTGCCGCGGCCGCTGATCCAGTATTCATTGTTGCGGTAGATGAAGACTGCAACACGGGCTGCGTGCCGGCCATGTAAATAGCAAACCGACTCGGCACTTCAAGGAGGTCCGGAATACTGTTGCCATCGGAATATCCCTCGAACATACCGCCATGAATCCGGTATAAGGACTCGGTTTCGCCAGTGGATGACTCGCCGTCGGAATATACAGCTGTCTCGCCCTCAGAGACCGGTTCCGATCCGATCCCATGGACACATCCTACGAACGCACGCTTCACGGCGGGCTTAATCCGGGCTAGACTCGCACGCTGAGCCGTCTCGACGAGGTCGGTGCAGATGTCCGGCTCAGGGCCTGGTTCACCGATCTTGCCAATGAGGACATGAATTCCGCTGAAGGGGACCCGGTACCCATAGTCCATTGAGCCAGCCTTGGGGCCCCATCCTTTGTCGTCGATGTAGAGCTTGCCGCGATGACTTTTGGTCATCCGGCCGATCACGTACCCCTTAAGTCCTTCAGAGCAGCCCTTCAAGAACTCAACACCATCGTGCGATAGCCCCACGGTGGGCGCCAACTGTCATGGAATTATCACGTCAGATGTCCTTGTGAAAGGACTTAGTCGTGGAGCCATCGCAACGGGTTAGCTTGAAGGGGTTAAACCGGACAAGGGACACGTGAGTTATACTAGTTCCGCCCCTTCGATGAAGGTAAAAGCCTACGTCTAGTTGTGATGGGATTGATTGGGTTTCGATGATCAGGGAGCGGAATACGCTTGCCTGAGTCTCGAGTTGTTGTCTGTCGTCCCTGAACCGTCGCCGGGTCGTCCCTTTATATCCACAGGTTGACGCCCTGGCCGGTTTACAGAACCCCGAGGCCGACTCATACAAAATGTCCGGCTCGGTCTCTCCTTTCCTAACTTATACTACAAGTTTACATAGTCATGGCGGTTTACCACTATGGGCCCTAATCCACCTTTGGGCTTCGGGCTTCTACACTTCCTTTAGTAAAGCGCCATCTTCTGGATCTTCGCGGGCTTCAACATAGTCGAGGGTGAACCGGGCCCTCCTGGCTGGTTTATACTCAGTAGCTATATCCTCCACAGTTGTGCTCTCGGATTATACTAGTTGTGCTAACTTAAAAAAATTATTGTGTAGAATGGATGCAAGTTTTGGTATTGGGAAGAAGAGTACATCGATATATTGATAGAGCGCAAATTAGTAGATGTTCTAGCACTTTTAGCTAGCATAGAGGCTAGAGATGAGACTAGTGCACTTGTTGATACTCCTAGTAGAATAGAGGCTAGACATGAGGCTAGATGTGAGGAAGCAACGTCTACTTCTTTACACTCGAAGAAGAAAGAAGCACGCAAGATCGAGCCTCCGCAGATCAATAATGAATGCATTGAGAAGGCACTATTGTGGTTCTTGTTTTCTTTGGTCTTGCTTTTCTAGTCAAAATTATCGCTGGAGTTCATGCAAAATGGAGGTCCGTTTGGGGTCGTGCATTGGAGCTGGCCTTACAAGTGGGACCGCAGTTGAGGAAACCGACTATAGACAAACCCCCACCTCACCCGCCGCGCGATGGCTGAAGTTAGAGAAACGGTGAGCTTGAAGAGATTGCTCTAGCACGGACTCCAAGAAATATGGTGTCAGATAGATGTAGTGCTTGTGGCATGCGTCGTACTCCTGGACGTGAATGCTTGTTCTGGCCCATGCCACCCTACTACTCCTATAACTTATATAGTACTCCTACTAGTAGTATCGAGGATTCGAGGTGCTGGTTACGTACAGAGAACACATTAACATATGGCTACAGTAAAAACACCTGCCCGATGCGCGAAGCATGTGAAGCTAGTACAAATAGTGTACTACTATTGTTGATTGGCCTCATCCGATAACCTGTTGCAATGCACGTACAATTATGTATTCAGAAAAATATTTTTTTGCCTCGTTGCACCACTCACTCAGAGAAGCGACTCGAAAGTCATTCATAAATTTAGTAAGTTTATCACAGGCATATCATTTTATTACATACAACAGGTCATCAACCCACATCAACAACGAGGATACATTATAAATACTAAAGTTTTCATCACACAACAACTAACAAGCAATGAAATGAACTTCAACTCATCCAATCCTCGGTGTTGGAAACGCTTGCTTTGAACCACAAGTGATTCTCTGGGATGGGCCATCCATTATCAATCTCGAGACCAATAACGGACTGATCATCCAGGCTAAAGCGGACTACTATATCAGTACCAGGGTAGGGAACCACCCAAATGTCCGAGGTATAGATACAGTTGCTTCTCATAAATGGTACTAGTAACATTGTGTCAACAGCAGTTGGATCGCCTTTCACCATCATCAGATAGTTTTGTCCAAGGAAGAGCGAGTTTTTTCCAAGACTATCAATTCTGTACCAGGGAGAAGGTGTTGGCGCTAGCACACTAGTATCCATCCCAAATACCATGCAACGGGTGTTGGAATAGGTCCGGAGAGTGCGACCATGGGAGACTACACGTGCTCCCTCAGTAGTAACAAACTCAGTGGGCTGTATACACACAAGAAGAGGTGATCCATCGGAATTAGTTGCCAGGCGCCACTGAGTATATGGGCGCTGCTCGTCCTCATGCTCGTGATCATCACCATCGTCATCTCCCCTTGGTTATAGAAATTTTCAAGTATAGGTGGTGGAATGTTCACAGGACCTTGGAAACACAAGAAGAAGGTTAATTAGTAAAGGGAAACTTGCTAACCCGCATGCATGTGGATGAAACAATTATAATTACGGTTGAAGACAAACGTACCAAAACTAATAGGATCCCATGCAAAAACAGTGCCATGAGTAGTGGAAGCAAACACAAGGCCCTCGTATTGAATTGCATCACAGTACTCATCCGTGTACATAAACTGATATTTGAGCAATATCCATCCAGTCGAACCATGAAGGACGGCAACAAGCTTGTCGAATATAGCAACAACTTCATAGTTCTTGTAATTCCAAGAGCGGTTGGGAACTCGACAAATTGATATCTACCATAGAAGACAGTCACCATGATCGTATTTGAACATGCGTAGAATACCGGTGTGCTCAACCACTGGGCAGTCTGCTGAGATTTTTGGAAGTGGAACCCGGTGACGAGTGTACACATTCACAAGTTCCCACTCGTAGTTGGACCCAATATAAACAACCCAATCTCCATTTGCGCCTCCCCAAGCCTTACCCTCAAGCAATGGCATCTTAACATCATACGTATCATTATCAAGCGGCATCAACTTGCCCAAGGCGAGGCCTCCGTCGTCCATGTGCCAGTCATCGAAGTCATGGCGAAAAAGATAGGGGAGATCAAACCGCTCCTTGACCCTTGGGTTCCTTGTAATGATATTATTAGTTGAGTCGAGAATGGTCTTGAACGAACCTGCCATGCTAGCCGAGGTGATGACATCGCACCGATCAATGAGTTCCTCCACCATGTCATCTTTCAGATCGTGGCAAGAATAACGGGGTCATTTCCGGCCTGTTCCCTCTGTTGGGGAACGTAGTAATTTCAAAAAATTTCCTACGCACACGCAAGATCATGGTGATGATATAGCAACGAGGGGAGAGTGTTGTCTATGTACCCTCGTAGACCGAAGCGGAAGCGTTGACACAACGTAGAGGAAGTAGTCGTACGTCCTCCGGTTCAACCGATCCAAGTACCGTTACTCCGGCACCTCCGAGTTCTTGACACGCGTACAGCTCGATGACGCACCCTCGATCTCCGATCCAGCAGAGGCACCGAGGGGGAGTTCCGTCAGCACGACGGCGTGGTAACGATCTTGATGTTCTCCTGTTGCAGGGCTTCGCCTAAGCACCGCTACAATATGACCGAGGTGTAATATCGTGGAGGGGGGCACCGCACACGGCTAAGGAACAATCAATGATCAACTGGTGTATTCTAGGGTGCCCCCCTACCCCCGTATATAAAGGAGGGAGGGAGGAGGTGGCCGGCCCTAGGGGGGCGCGCCATGAGGAGGGGGAAACCTACTCCAAGTAGGTTTCCCTCTCTTTTCCTTATCTTATTTGGATGGGGAAGGAAAGAGTACTAGTATTAGGAAGTAGTACTAGTAGTAGTAATAGGAAGAGGGGGAAGGAGAAAGGAAAGGGGGGGCCGGCCCCCCTCCCCAATTTGGATTGGGCTTGGGGGGCGCGCCCCCTTCCCTTGCTCCTTCTCTCTTCCTCCTACATGGGCCCAATAAGGCCCATATACCTCCCGGGGGGTTCCGGTAACCTCCCGGGGCTCCAAACTTCTCCGGAACCTTTCCGGTGTCCAAATATATCCGTCCAATATATCAATCTTTATGTCTCGACCATTTCGATACTCCTCGTCATGTCCGGAATCATATCCGAGACTCCGAACAACCTTCGGTACATCAAAATACATAAACTCATAATATAACTGTCATCGAAACCTTAAGCGTGCGGACCCTATGGTTCGAGAACGATGTAGACATGACTGAGACACATCTCTGGTCAATAACCAATAGCGGGACCTGGATGCCCATATTGGTTCCCACATATTCTACGAAGATCTTTATCGGTCAAACCGCATAACAACACACGTTGTTCCCTTTGTCATCGGTATGTTACTTGTCCCAGATTCGATCGTCGGTATCCAATACCTAGTTCAATCTCGTTATCGACAAGTCTCTTTACTCGTTCTGTAATACTTCATCTTATAACTAACTCATTAGTTACATGCTTGCAAGGCTTAGGTGATGAGCATTGCCGAGAGGGCCCAGAGATACCTCTCCGACAATCGGAGTGACAAAACCTAATCTCGAATTATGCTAACTCAACATGTACCTTCGGAGACACCTGTAGTACTCCTTTATAATCACCCAGTTACGTTGTGACGTTTGGTAGTACCCAAAGTGTTCCTCCGGTAAACGGGAGTTACACAATTCTCATAGTTACAGGAACATGTATAAGTCATGAAGGAAGCAATAGCAGAATACTAAACGATCAAGTGCTAAGCTAACGGGATGGGTCATGTCAATCACCTCATTCTCCTAATGATGTGATCCCATTAATCAAATGACAACACATGTCAATGGTTAGGAAACATAACCATCTTTGATTAATGAGCTAGTCAAGTAGAGGCATACTAGTGACTATATGTTTGTCTATGTATTCACACATGTATCATGTTTCCCGTTAATACAATTCTAGCATGAATAATAAACATTTATCATGATATGAGGAAATAAATAATAACTTTATTATTTCCTCTAGGGCATATTTCCTTCAGTCTCCCACTTGCACTAGAGTCAATAATCTAGATTACATAGTAATGATTCTAACACCCATGGAGTCTTGGTGCTGATCATGTTTTGCTCGTGAGAGAGGCTTAGTCAACGGGTCTGCAACATTCAGATCCGTATGTATCTTGCAAATCTCTATGTCTCCCACTTGGACTTGGTCCCGAATGGAATTGAAGCGTCTCTTGATGTGCTTGGTTCTCTTGTGAAATCTGGATTCCTTTGCCAAGGCAATTGCACCAGTATTGTCACAGAAGATCTTCATTGGTCCCGATGCACTAGGTATGACACCTAGATCAGAAATGAACTCCTTCATCCAGACTCCTTCATTTGCTGCTTCAGAAGCAGCTATGTACTCCGCTTCACATGTAGATCCTGCCACGACGCTTTGTTTAGAACTGCACCAACTTACAGCTCCACCGTTTAATAAAAACACGTATCCGGTCTGCGATTTAGAATCGTCCGGATCAGTGTCAAAGCTTGCATCGACGTAACCATTTATGACTAGCTCTTTGTCACCTCCATATACGAGAAACATATCCTTAGTCCTTTTCAGGTATTTCAGGATGTTCTTGACCGTTGTCCAGTGATCCACTCCTGGATTACTTTGGTACCTACCTGCCAAGCTTATTGCTAAGCATACGTCAAGTCTGGTACACAGCATTTCATACATGATAGAGCCTATGGCTGAAGCATAGGGAACATCTTTCATTTTCTCTCTATCTTCTGCTGTGGTCGGGCATTGAGTTTGACTCAACTTCACACCTTGTAGCACAGGCAAGAATCCTTTCTTTTCCTGATCCATTTTGAACTTTTTCAAAATTTTGTCAAGGTATGTACTTTGTGAAAGTCCTATTAAGCGTCTTGATCTATCTCTATAGATCTTGATGCCCAATATGTAAGCAGCTTCACCGAGGTCTTTCATAGAAAAACTTTTATTCAAGTATCCCTTTATGCTATCCAGAAATTCTATATCATTTCTAATTAATAATATGTCATCAACATATAAAACTAGAAATGCTACAGAGCTCCCACTCACTTTCTTGTAAATACAGGCTTCTCCAAAAGTCTGTATAAAACCATATGCTTTGATCACACTATCAAAACGTTTATTCCAACTCCGACATGCTTGCACCAGTCCATAAATGGAACGTTGGAGCTTGCACACTTTGTCAGCACCTTTTGGATCAACAAAACCTTCAGGTTGCATCATATACAACTCTTCTTCTAGAAATCCATTCAAGAATGCAGTCTTGACATCCATTTGCCAAATTTCATAATCATGAAATGCAGCAATAGCCAACATGATTCGGACAGACTTAAGCATCGCTACGGGTGAGAAAGTCTCATCGTAGTCAACCCCTTGAACTTGTCGAAAACCTTTTGCAACAAGTCAAGCTTTGTAGACAGTAACATTACCATCAGCGTCAGTCTTCTTCTTAAAGATCCATTTATTCTCAATGGCTTGCCGATCATCGGGCAAGTCAACCAAAGTCCATACTTTGTTTTCATACATGGATCCTATCTCAGATTTCATGGCCTCTAGCCATTTTGCGGAATCTGGCCTCATCATCGCTTCCTCATAGTTCGTAGGTTCATCATGGTCTAGTAACATGACTTCCAGAATAGGATTTCCGTACCACTCTGGTGCGGATCTTACTCTGGTAGACCTACGAGGTTCAGTAGAAACTTGATCTGAAGTTTCATGATCAATATCATTAGCTTCCTCACTAATTGGTGTAGTTGTCACAGGAACCGGTTCTTGTGATGAACTACTTTCCAATAAGGGAGTAGATACAGTTATCTCATCAAGTTCTATTTTCCTCCCACTCACTTCTTTCGAGAGAAACTCCTTCTCTAGAAAGGATCCGATTTTAGCAACGAAAATCTTGCCTTCAAATCTATGATAGAAGGTGTACCCAATTGTCTCCTTTGGGTATCCTATGAAGACACATTTCTCCGATTTGGGTTCGAGCTTATCTGGTTGAAGTTTCTTCACATAAGCATCGCAGCCCCAAACTTTGAGAAACGACAACTTTGGTTTCTTGCCAAACCACAGTTCATAAGGCGTCGTCTCAACGGATTTTGATGGTGCCCTATTTAACGTGAATGCGGCCGTCTCTAAAGCATAACCCCAAAACGATAGCGGTAAATCGGTAAGAGACATCATAGATCGCACCATATCAAGTAAAGTACGATTACGACGTTCGGACACACCATTTCGCTGTGGTGTTCCAGGTGGTGTGAGTTGCGAAACTATTCCACATTGTTTCAAATGTAAACCAAACTCGTAACTCAAATATTCTCCTCCACGATCAGATCGTAGAAACTTTATTTTCTTGTTACGATGATTTTCTACTTCACTTTGAAATTCTTTGAACTTTTCAAATGTTTCAGACTTGTGCTTCATCAAGTAGATATACCCATATCTGCTCAAATCATCTGTGAAGGTGAGGAAATAACGATATCCGCCACGAGCCTCAACATTCATCGGACCACATACATCTGTATGTATGATTTCCAACAAATCTGTTGCTCTCTCCATAGATCCGGAGAACGGTGTTTTGGTCATCTTGCCCATGAGGCACGGTTCGCAATTACCAAGTGATTCATAATCAAGTGATTCCAGAATTCCATCAGTATGGAGTTTCTTCATGCGTTTTACACCGATATGACCTAAACGGCAGTGCCACAAATATGTTGCACTATCATTATCAACTCTGCATCTTTTGGCTTCAACATTATGAATATGTGTATCACTACTATGGAGAAATAAAAATAGACCACTCTTCAAGGGTGCATGACCATAAAAGATATTACTCATATAAATAGAACAACCATTATTCTCTGATTTAAATGAATAACCGTCTCGCATCAAACAAGATCCAGATATAATGTTCATGCTCAACGCAGGCACCAAATAACAATTATTCAGGTCTAAAACTAATCCCGATGGTAGATGTAGAGGTAGCGTGCCGACCGCGATCACATCGACTTTGGAACCATTTCCCACGTGCATCGTCACCTCGTCCTTAGCTAATCTTCGCTTAATCCGTAGTCCATGTTTCGATTTGCAAATGTTAGCAACAGAACCAGTATCAAATACCCAGGTGCTACTGCGAGCATTAGTAAGGTACACATCAATAACATGTATATCACATATACCTTTGTTCACTTTGCCATCCTTCTTATCCGCCAAATACTTGGGGCAGTTCCGCTTCCAGTGTCCAGTCTGCTTGCAGTAGAAGCACTCAGTTTCAGGCTTAGGTCCAGACTTGGGTTTCTTCACTTGAGCAGCAACTTGTTTGTCGTTCCTTTTGAAGTTCCCCTTCTTCTTCCCTTTGCCCCTTTTCTTGAAACCAGTGGTCTTGTTGACCATCAACACTTGATGCTCCTTTTTGATTTCTACATCCGCGGCTTTCAGCATCGCGAAGAGCTTGGGAATAGTCTTGTTCATCCCTTGCATATTATAGTTCATCACAAAGCTCTTGTAGCTTGGTGGCAGTGATTGGAGAATTCTGTCAATGACGCTATCATCCGGAAGATTAACTCCTAGTTGAATCAAGTGATTATTATACCCAAACATTTTGAGTATATGCTCACTGACAGAACTGTTCTCCTCCATCTTGCAGCTGTAGTACTTATTGGAGACTTCATATCTCTCAATCCGGGCATTTGCTTGAAATATTAACTTCAACTCCTGGAACATCTCATATGCCCCATGACGTTCAAAACGTCGTTGAAGACCCGGTTCTAAGTCGTAAAGCATGGCACACTGAACTATAGAGTAGTCATCAGCTTTGCTCTGCTAGACGTTCTTAACGTCGTCAGTTGCATCAGCAGCAGGCCTGGCACCCAGCGGTGCTTCCAGGACGTAACTCTTCTGTGCAGCAATGAGGATAATCCTCAGGTTACGGACCCAGTCCGTGTAATTACTACCATCATCTTTCAATTTTGTTTTCTCAAGGAACGCATTGAAATTCAACGGAACAACAGCACGAGCCATCTATCTACAAACAAACATAGACAAGCAAAATACTATCAGGTACTAAGTTCATGATAAATTTAAGTTCAATTAATCATATTATTAAAGAACTCCCACTTAGACAGACATCTCTCTAGTCATCTAAGTGATTACGTGATCCAAATCAACTAAACCATGTCCGATCATCACGTGAGATGGAGTAGTTTCAATGGTGAACATCTCTATGTTGATCATATCTACTATATGATTCACGCTCGACCTTTCGGTCCCGTGTTCCGAGGCCATATCTGTATATGCTAGGCTCGTCAAGTATAACCTGAGTATTCCGCGTGTGCAACTGTTTTGCACCCGTTGTATTTGAACATAGAGCCTATCACACTCGATCATCACGTGGTGTCTCAGCACGAAGAACTTTCGCAACGGTGCATACTCAGGGAGAACACTTCTTGATAATTAGTGAGAGATCATCTTAAAATGCTACCGTCAATCAAAGCAAGATAAGATGCATAAAGGATAAACATCACATGCAATCAATATAAGTGATATGATATGGCCATCATCATCTTGTGCTTGTGATCTCCATCTTCGAAGCACCGTCGTGATCACCATCGTCACCGGCGTGACACCTTTATCTCCATCGTAGCATCATTGTCGTTACGCCATCTATTGCTTCTACGACTATCGCTACCGCTTAGTGATAAAGTAAAGCAATTACAGGGTGTTTGCATTTCATACAATAAAGCGACAACCATATGGCTCCTGCCAGTTGTCGATAACTTCGGTTACAAAACATGATCATCTCATACAATAAAATATAGCATCATGTCTTGGCCATATCACATCACAACATGCCCTGCAAAAACAAGTTAGACGTCCTCTACTTTGTTGTTGCAAATTTTACGTGGCTGCTACGGGCTTAAGCAAGAACCAATCTCACCTACGCATCAAAACCACAACGATATTTGTCAAATAGACTCCGTTTTAACCTTCACAAGGACCGGGCGTAGCCACACTCGGTTCAACTAAAGTGAGAGAGACAGACACCCGCCAGCCACCTTTAAGCACGAGTGCTCGTAACGGTGAAACCAGTCTCACGTAAGCGTACGCATAATGTCGGTCCGGGCCGCTTCATCTCACAATACCGCTGAACCAAAGTATGACATGCTGGTAGGCAGTATGACTTATATCATCCACAACTTACTTGTGTTCTACTCGTGCATATAACATCAACACATAAAACCTAGGCTCGGATGCCACTGTTGGGGAACGTAGTAATTTCAAAAAAATTCCTACGCACACGCAAGATCATGGTGATGATATAGCAACGAGGGGAGAGTGTTGTCTACGTACCCTCGTAGACCGAAGCGGAAGCGTTGACGCAACGTAGAGGAAGTAGTCGTACGTCCTCCGGTTCAACCGATCCAAGTACCGTTACTCCGGCACCTCCGAGTTCTTGACACGCGTACATCTCGATGACGCACCCTCGATCTCCGATCCAGCAGAGGCGCCGAGGGGGAGTTCCGTCAGCACGACGGCGTGGTGACGATCTTGATGTTCTCCTGTTGCAGGGCTTCGCCTAAGCACCTCTACAATATGACCGAGGTGTAATATCGTGGAGGGGGGCACCGCACACGGCTAAGGAACGATCAATGATCAACTGGTGTATTCTAGGGTGCCCCCCTACCCCCGTATATAAAGGAGGGAGGGAGGAGGTGGCCGGCCCTAGGGGGGGCGCGCCATGAGGAGGGGGAAACCTACTCCAAGTAGGTTTCCCTCTCTTTTCCTTATCTTATTTGGATGGGGAAGGAAAGAGTACTAGTATTAGGAAGTAGTACTAGTAGTAGTAATAGGAAGAGGGGGAAGGAGAAAGGAAAGGGGGGGCCGTCCCCCCTCCCCAATTCGGATTGGGCTTGGGGGGGCGCGCCCCCTTCCCTTGCTCCTTCTCTCTTCCTCCTACATGGGCCCAATAAGGCCCATATACCTCCCGGGGGGTTCCGGTAACCTCCCGGGGCTCCAAACTTCTCCGGAACCTTTCCGGTGTCCAAATATATCCGTCCAATATATCAATCTTTATGTCTCGACCATTTCGAGACTCATCATGTCCGTAATCATATCCGGGACTCCGAACAACCTTCGGTACATCAAAATACATAAACTCATAATATAACTGTCATCGAAACCTTAAGCGTGCGGACCCTACGGTTCGAGAATGATGTAGACATGACTGAGACACATCTCTGGTCAATAACCAATAGCGGGACCTGGATGCCCATATTGGTTCCCACATATTCTACGAAGATCTTTATCGGTCAAACCGCATAACAACACACGTTGTTCCCTTTGTCATTGGTATGTTACTTGTCCGAGATTCGATCGTCGGTATCCAATACCTAGTTCAATCTCGTTATCGACAAGTCTCTTTACTCGTTCTGTAATACTTCATCTTATAACTAACTCATTAGTTACATGCTTGCAAGGCTTAGGTGATGAGCATTGCCGAGAGGGCCCAGAGATACCTCTCCGACAATCGGAGTGACAAAACCTAATCTCGAATTATGCTAACTCAACATGTACCTTCGGAGACACCTGTAGTACTCCTTTATAATCACCCAGTTACGTTGTGACGTTTGGTAGTACCCAAAGTGTTCCTCCGGTAAACGGGAGTTACACAATTCTCATAGTTACAGGAACATGTATAAGTCATGAAGGAAGCAATAGCAGAATTCTAAACGATCAAGTGCTAAGCTAATGGGATGGGTCATGTCAATCACCTCATTCTCCTAATGATGTGATCCCATTAATCAAATGACAACATATGTCAATGGTTAGGAAACATAACCATCTTTGATTAATGAGCTAGTCAAGTAGAGGCATACTAGTGACTATATGTTTGTCTATGTATTCACACATGTATCATGTTTCCGGTTAATACAATTCTAGCATGAATAATAAACATTTATCATGATATGAGGAAATAAATAATAACTTTATTATTGCCTCTAGGGCATATTTCCTTCACCCTCCATGGAGAAGATGATCGAACAGTGGCAGAAGGAAGGGTGAAGGCAAATGGAGGAGGGAGAGGAAGAGCGTGCGGCAGCAATTCCAAATCGAGAGGGAAAGGCAAAGAGTCGGTGGACGGTTGCCAGTTTGTCGTGGTACACGAAGAGGCGCCTCGGCCTACACGTCCGTTCGGAAATACTAGTAGAAAGGAGTCGCCGTCGTCCCACTGATATGTTGGAACGGGACCACATGTCAACAAAACATGGTGTGTAATTTCTCGTGCAAAATGCGATCTAGCCGCGTTGGCCCAAGGTGCCGCATTAGTTATCAACCATTATTTTTTTAATGGCGTGTCATTCAATTTTGACGCACGACTAACTGGTACTGTACGCAGAGAAAATATGAACTACTCTACCACTACTCCACCTCCCGTACTAGAAGTATAAAAAAGATATATAGACTGGAGCTTCAGCCCTTTCTTGCTAAGGGCTGCCCACTTGCTTCTCACACTATCACCCTATCCCCAGATCTAAAAAAGACGACCTCTCACTCCCTCCTCACCGGTGGTCACAGATCTGCCGGGGAAGAAAAGGGTGTGCAGCATTGACGCACTCATCATCGGCGAGCGAGGTCACGCACTGACGACAAGGCCGTCCTCTCAGACCTAGGACACGCGCGAGATGGCCTCTGCCCCCAAGCTCGCTGATGACCCACAAGTATAGGGGATCTATCGTAGTCCTTTCAATAAGTAAGAGTGTCGAACCCAACAAGGAGTAGATGGAAATGACAAGCGGTTTTCAGTAAGGTTTTCTCTGCAAGAACTGAAATTGTAGGTAACAGATTGTTTTGTGATAAGATAAATTGTAACAGGTAACAAGCAATGAAAGTAAATAAAGTGCA
Organism: Triticum dicoccoides; assembly: GCF_002162155.2. NCBI lineage: Eukaryota > Viridiplantae > Streptophyta > Magnoliopsida > Poales > Poaceae > Triticum > Triticum dicoccoides. The sequence continues at coordinate 490,924,772 of NC_041381.1, read as the reverse complement.
GCAAGGTGGCCCAATCCTTTTTGTAGCAAAGGACAAGCCTAGACAATTTCTTATAATGAGAAAAGAGCTCCCGAGGACACATGGGAATTATCATCAAGCTAGTTTTCATCACACTCATATGATTCACGTTCGGTACTTTGATAATTTGATATGTGGGTGGACCGGTGTTTGGGTGCTGCCCTTACTTGGACAAGCATCCCACTTATGATTAACCACTATTGCAATCATCCACAACTACAAAAGAAGTATTAAGGTAAACCTAACCACATCATTAGACATATGGATCCAAATCAGACCCTTACGGAGCAACGCATAAACTAGGGTTTAAGCTTCTGTCACTCTATCAACCCATCATCTACTTATTACCTACCAATGCCTTCCTATAGGCCCAAATAATGGTGAAGTGTCATTTAGTCGACGTTCACATAACACCACTAGAGGAAAGACAACATACATCTCATCAAAATATCGAACGAATATCAAATTCACATGACTACTAATAGCAAGACTTCACCCATGTCCTCAGGAACAAACATAACTACTCACAAAGCATATTCATGTTCATAATCAGAGGAGTAATAATATGCATTAAGGATCTGAACATATGATCTTCCACCAAGTAAACCAATTAGCATCAACTACAAGGAGTAATCAACACTACTAGCAACCCACAGGTACCAATTTGTGGTTTTGATACAAGATTGGATACAAGAGATGAACTAGGGTTTTGAGAGGAGATGGTGCTGGTGAAGATGTTGATGGAGATTGACCCCCTCCCAGAGAGAGGATCGTTGATGATGACGATGGTGATGATTTCCCCCTCCCGAAGAGAAGTTTCCCCGGCAGAACAGCTCTGCCGGAGCCCTAGATTGGTTCCACCAAGGTTCCGCCTCGTGGCGGCGGAGTTTCGTCCCGTAAGCTTGCCTCTGATTTTTTCTAGGGTAAAGCCTTCATATAGCAGAAGATGGGCACTAGAGGTCCAACGGAGGGCCCAGGAGACAGGGGGCGCGCCCAGTAGGGGTGGGCGCGACCCCCAGCCTCCTGGCCTGGGTATGGGCCCCCTCTGGTCGTTTCTTCGCTCAATAATTCTTATTAATTCCAAAAATAACTTCCGTGGAGTTTCAGATTTTTGGAGCTTTGTAGAATAGGTTTCCAATATTTGCTCCTTTTCTAGCCAGAATTCCAGCTGCCGGCATTCCCCCTCTTCGGTAAACCTTGTAAAATAAGAGAGAGTAGCCATAAGTATTGAGATATAATGTGTAATAACAACCCATAATACAATAAATATTGATATAAAAGCATGATGCAAAATGGACGTATCACTCGTTGCCGTAGTGTGTGTGGAGGACGACGACCACGACTAAAGCCACTTCCCACCGACCCTAAGTTATGCTACCTCTTTTTGAACCATGCCCTTGTTCTATTGCCCCATCTGCCATGTCATTGCATGTGGATCTTTTTCCACTCCACCATCTTCCCAATTTGCTATCCTCTGCTCTGCTGGCCACGCAGACGAAAACCTTAATTTGCACTATGAAAGGAAACCCTACTTCATGCAGACTAATCCATGTCTGGGTTGAATAAGGAAAGGAAGGGAGACTGTACTGTCCAAGAGAGTAGGCATCGAACCCGCATCTAGGTTGAAAAGGGGAAAATCAGTAGCTAAGGAACAAGTCTCGTGTCTCTTGGTTGAAGAAGAGTAGAAAGGCATGACAACGCAATAGAGAATGACCAGGTCGGTCGGTTTGTTGTCCTCACATAGGAAAAAAGTGGCTAAATAGAACAAAAATGGACGTAATCCACATATGCTGCCTGGATATTTGTTGCTCTGGGCAACCATACCTCCCTCACCACTCTGCGTCCGTGGAGGTACATCATACTTGTGCGCCGCCACTATCCAAATGGGCCTCCCATGCTCTTATTGCCACTTTTTTGCTGTTAGTATAACGCCAACAGTCGAGTCAGGCAATGCTACTGCTAAAGTAATGCCACATTTAACTAATGTCATACTCAGTCTAATGCCACCGATAAATTTAAGCAATGCCATTTAATGTCACTGGATTATTTCAGGGTTAGCTATTGATTGTGGATGTATTAAAGATTTTTCAGCTAAGGCATTCTAATGCTATTGCACAACCATTATACCAATGATGAAACTTGTTACTACCTTCAGATTTTTGCACTGTTAATGCTTATAGATTACATACCTTACTTTCATGAGATAAGTTAATTTTTTTGTACAGTGTCACCAAAATGCCAAGGTGATGATGTCATTTTATTTTGGTTAAACTGCACAAAAAATTATGAAGACAAGAGGAAAGGTCAAGAGTGGGCACCTCCTCCTCCGGCTGTTCTCTTGATTCGTTCGATCAAGTTTTTATGTTTGATCAATTATCAAGATTGGGATAGCAATTTTTAAGGGCCCCATGAGTTCGAAATGATATTTACCTTGGAGGTACATGGTTTGCAATATTTTTATACTGTCATTAGTTAATAATGCTAGTTACCTTCAGACTTTTGAATTTGGTTTAATGCTCATGCACAGCTAGTATACAAATGCTGAAACTTGTTACCTTTACATTTCGTATTGTTAATTCTTATAGAAATCTTCCAGTGCTAGAGTTTAGTGAAATCTGTTCAGTAAAACCATTGTACTGTACCCTGTAATAAACTAACTACTCTACTGTTGCACTAGCCACTGGATTAGTGTATATTTGTAGTATTCGAATGGTGTTGCATTAGCGTATGGACATAAATAAAGTGTGGCAAGCTTTCCTAGATATGTGCTCAAGAAAACTACTACCTGTTTTTCTAAATACTAGATATTTGGGTACTTTACATTGAACCGCATAAACATCTTATATTAAGGAACAGAGGGTGTAGAGTTCACTCAAATTATCCCGATAAATCTAGTCACACCTTTGTTAAAATTAATGTTATTATGTTATCGGAGGAGGTCTATATGTTTGTCTCTAATGCCTGTCGACTACATACCTGACATCATGTTGTAATGTTAAGTTATTTCCTTTTGTATAGTTTCACTGAATTGTCAAGGTGGTGATGGCATTTTATTTTAGTTGAACTGCATGAAATATGCATAAAAGAAGAGGAAAGGTCAGGAGTCGATCATTCTTTCAAAAAGAACTATATATGCCTTTCTGACATCAGCCGTTGTTGCCTTATTTATTCCTTTCAACAAGTGGTAAGAAACAGTCTTGCTACCTTTTCCATTAAGAAATTGGAATGCTTATATTTGTGAGTCTATTCTTCAACTAGTGTCGTTTTTACAGTAATCACACTTTCAATATCTATGCAAACAGGGATGCTCGATTTTAGTGGAACTGCACAAAAAGTCCAACTGGTTCAACATTAGGAGCATGTTTTCTTCCAAACCTTTATATCCAATTGGTGGCACTATGAGCTGTTCATTACGAACATACATAGTTTTCTACTATCTTGCTACTCTTTTTGTACTGTCATTAGATAGTAATGCTAGTGGTTTGCATGTGAAATTGGCAGGGTGGACCTACATTGGAGGTGCAAGACAGGATTCAATGATTGGATGCTCAATTTTGGTTGTATCAATTTCACCTCTTCCATCACTGCGAACATGGATATCCTTGGTCCGATGAAGAATAGGCGCTATATTTCTGCTCTGAACCAGCAAATCAATTCAATATGAAATTGTCCAGGGCAAAAAATAACTGTATCTAATTGTTTAGTGCAGAACATGACAGATGCTACGGAAGAGACATGTTTAAATCGGACGGGCCACCGTATTTCGCAAAAAAAATGCCCCCCCCCCGCTGTCAGCTCGAACCCACCAGAAGTGCCTCCTTATTACGCACAAAAAAATGAATACTCCCCCTGCTAGCTGGGACCCACCTTGGTGGAAGGCTGACTTGTGGGCCTACTAAGTTGACTGGGACAGAGGCCTTTGTCAACTTTAGTCAATATGAACGATTCTAGCTCCAGTGATCGTATGATGTCCATGAAGTGCTTCTTCAACCTCTGGTCTTCTTGCTCCAGCCGCCCAAAGCAGCACCGGTCGTGTTGCATGCTCCTGCCTCCCGTGGCCGGCTGTGATGCCGCGGAGGCCTCATCGCCTCCTACTACTCCCACCGCTGGCCAGGCCATCCCTCTACTCACCCACACCCTCTGTTATTCTGCGGTGACAGCAGCCTCACACTGCAGCCGAACCAGTGAACCCTCGTACTCCTCTTTGCGTGGGCATCCACTGCCGCATCTTCCCCGGCTCCGTGTCGTCCCCTTCCTAGGCCTCATTGTCATCCACCGCCGTGGTGCTCTCGGCGCGGTGTGGTCAACGTGGTCCAGGAACGACTTCCATCGGACATGGACTATACGTGGAGACGTTGACAGCTGGGTCCACGACCACAGCAAGGAAGTGCCTCCTAATTACATGGAAAATGATCCTCCACCTGATAGCTGGGACCCACCGGATGGGCCAATGTATTTCGCGAAAAAAATGTTTCCCCCCGGACTGCTGGGACCCACCAGCTACATCTTCGCACGCTAGGAAGTGCGTCCGAAAAAACCGATTCGCCCCCCTGACTGCTGGGACCCACCAGCTACATCTTCACATGCAAGGAAGTGCGTTCGGGCAAAAAAATGATTCGTCCCCCTGACTGCTGGGACCCACCATCTACATCTTCGCATGCAAGGAAGTGCGTGACAGTCGGGACCCACCTGGTCGAAGCGTATGTAGTGTTGTCATTCTTGTCGCGAACGTGTATGTACATACTGGTTGATGTAGAGGTGTGCACGTGTCTTGGTAGAGGCGCGCACCTGTCGTAGTAGAGGCGCGCACGTAGCATGTACACATACGTACAACGGCCAGGGTGCAAGAAAGTAAATACGGTCACACACGTACATACGGGCAGGGTCTCAAACGCCTACTCGCGCATACGTACGGCCAGGGCTCGTGTACATGGCTGGGTCGGGACGGAGAAACTGCGTCGGTGTCGTGTTCATGTTGAGACAACGGAATGCGTCGTGTTCATCGGGAGGCAACGGAATGCGTTGTGTTCATCAAAAGGCAAGAGAATGTGTGGAAGCCAACCGGCTTGGACGGAACAGGCGATGGAAACGAGGCCTGGCATACCGCAGAACGGAGGAAACAGCCTTGTGTTCGACCGGCTATGTTCGAAATGGGATCATGTTCATCGGGAGGGGTCTGGCATACTGCAAAACAGAGGAAACGGACTTGTGTTGGACCCCCTACGGTCGAAACAGGGTCCTGTTGATCGGGAGGGGTGTGGCGTACCGTAAAACGGAGGAAACGGACTTGTGTTGGAGCGCTACAGTTGAAACGGGGGTCCTGTTCATCAGGAGGGGTGTGGCGTACCGCAAAACGGGACTCCACGGGATATTGTTCATCTCCACCGTCGACCTCCTCCAGCCTCCACGGGCTATTGTTCATCCACCGTCGACCTCCTCCATCCTCCACCTGCGACTGTTCATCCATGGGCTCCTGTTCATCCAGCCTCCACCGCGTGCTACTCCACCAGCTACTGTTCAAGAACCCCTCTCCATGGGCTCCTATTCAACCACCCCTCCATGGGCTACTGTTCATCCACCCCTCCACCGTCTACTGTTCATCCAGCCCTCCACGGGGTCGTCCTGTTCATCCAGCCCTCCACGGGGTCCTGTTCATCCAGCCCTCCACGGGGTCCTGTTCATCCAGCCCCAACTGGCTCAATCGATCAGGGTCTTGTTCATCCAGAGGCAACACCACGGGGTCCTGTT
>NC_041381.1:490841970-490918716 GCF_002162155.2 Triticum dicoccoides | reverse complement strand
CAGTTAGCAGCAGTAGCGAAGGAATCGCTCGATCGGGTTCAGTTAACAGCCATCGATCGATCGCTCGGGTTCAGTAACGCGTAGCCTGCAGTGCAATTGCTCGGGTTCAGTTAGACGACGCCTCGCTCGGGTTCAGTTAGAGCCCAATGCCTCACACACATGCGCGTACGTGTATGATAGAAACGCGCATCGCTCGGCCCCCGACCACCCTCCATAACCGGGAACTCGCTGAAATTTTCCTCGCCCTTGCTTCTACCATGGTTTTTTCCATCATGGATGGCCCAAAGAATGTCATGCAGCTGCATCTCCGGCCTGCCCACGACGAAAAGCCCGTTTTCTGTCATGATTTTTTGTCATAGAAGTAGCAGCCCACCACATCTATGATGATACCGGGTTTTGTCACAATTATCATCATAGAAGTGTCATAAGTATGACAGAAAAAATTCGCTTGGCCCAAAATGTCACGGATGTGTCTTTTTCTGTAGTGTGTGGGCAAAGGAGGTCTTTGAAGTAAGCCAGATCCCACAAGCATGTCTTGTGAGTCCGGGCGTGTTGTGAATTATACCTCTTGAAATACCCTGGACGCTCCGGATCTGTCTCAAGAGCGTTTAACTGATCCAGGATCTCTTGGCCTATCAACGGAGGTGGTGCAGAGTCTTTCACAACTCTACCTTTGATGAAGTTCTGCTTGTCTTTCCTAAACTTATGGCGAGGATGCAGGAATGGTCTATGCATGTCAAAGCAAGAAAACTTGCGACCGGCCTCAAGCCAATGAAATTGAAGAGCTCCCTTGCATGTGGGGCATGGGAACCTTCCATGCACACACCAGCCAACGAATAGCGCATACGCCGGAAGTCATGCATCGATTACATGTACCAGACACGCATTATGAAGTTCTTTTTACGAATGTCGTCGTATGTCTTGAACCCATTGTCCCAGGCTTCTTGCAATTCGTCCTTTAGCGGCTCCATGTACACATTCATATTCTTCCCCGGATAGTTTGGCCCTGGAATTATCAACGTCAGGAAAATGTTCTTTCTTTACATAATCTGTCCGGGGGAGATTGAGTGGAATGACAAATACGGGCCAACAAGTGTATTGGGTTGCCATCAGACCAAACACACTGAACCCATCCGTGCTGATGGCGACTCGAGGATGCCTCAGATTTGCCGCTTTGTCATCATGTAATGCATCGAAGCACTTCCACGCTTCACCATCCGATGTGTGCACCATCATCAGCTTCCCATCTGCATCTAGTTGTGTTCTTTTGCCCATTTTGTGCCATGTCATATGTCTTGCCGTCTCTTCGGCCATGAAAAGATGTTGAAGTCTTGGTATGATCTTGGTATGTGTCTTCTCGCCCATACCGTTGTCTACCACAACATACCTAGATGACTTTCAAATGGGACAATAGTTCAAGTCCGCATACTGAAGCCTAAATAAGGCACATCCATTCTCACAGGCATGTATCTTCTCATAGGGCATCCTAAGAGCACGGAGGATTTTGTCTGACTGGTACAGGTTTGCAGGTAGTACATGGCCTTCGGGTACAAAATGTCCAAATACTGTCATCATCGCGTCGTAGCATTCTCTGCCCAAGTTGAATTGAGCCTTCAGAGCCATTATTTGTGATATGGCATTCAACTGACAAAGCTCAGTGTGCTCGTGGAGAGGCCGTTTTGAAGACTCCAACATTTCATTTAAGGCCTTTGTAGATTCCTCCATCTCATCGTCCGAGTCCCGAGCATCATCAAAGTCTTGCACCATGTCTTGCATCCTGATACCATGCTCATCGGTGCGACGACGAAGCACCTCAGCTCTGGCGCGTTGGACAGACTCGCCATGAAATGTCCACATCGTATAATCTGGTGTAAAACCCCTCTTCTACAAGTGTTTGCCCATTTCATCCTCTGTCCTCTTGTGCCAATTGTTGCACCTGGCACAGGGGCACCAGGTTGTCCTCTGGCCATTTGCAAATGCAGCTCTCGGCAGCACTTCCTTGCTGTTCTCCTTATACACATCTCGGAAATAAGCAGAGAGGATGTGTACCCGGAAAACAACACGGAGGCACTGACGAAATTCTGCATCAGATTTGGAGCAGAGCATATGGGAAAATGAACCCAATCTACACATACTCGGGTTATCCATGGATAACGTTGGACAATTTCAAAGAATCACGGTTATAAATATGCAAATGCATGCATATTTATAGATGTAACCCTTTCAAACAGGATACACATAGTGGTCACGCATACTGATGATTGAAGACAGCTATAGCTAGCAAGTTTCATCGGCACGAAGCCCAGAACAGAGCAAATCAAGGTGGGGGGGAGGAGATGTCATTTGTGCTAACCCACCAACGCAGGGGCGGAGCTCGTCAAACACTAGACCCTTGCAGCGACGAAAAACTGCAAATTTAAATCGAAAGATGAGTTTCATAGCAATATTGTTTTTTATTCAACCAAACTAAATGTTTACAATAGGACGAGCGGGTTAGGGGGTTCCTCGGTGTCGATGGAATCCTAAATAGCAAGTATCATCGGTGCGAGATACATGTGCTGCTCGTGAAAGGATCGATATAGTTGACTAGAGGGGGGTGAATAGCCAACTAACGATTTTTAGCTTTTCTTTACCAAATTAAACTTTGCATGAAAGTAGGTTGTCTAGATATGCAACTAGATGAGCAATGATACGTCTCCAATGTATCTACTTTTCCAAACACTTTTGCCCTTGTTTTGGACTCTAACTTGCATGATTCGAATGAAACTAACCCGGACCGATGATGTTTTCAGCAGAATTGCCATGGTGTTGTTTATTGTGCAGAAAACAAAAGTTCTCGGAATCGCCTGAAAATCCACGGACATAAGTTTTGGAAAATATAAAAAATACTGGCGAAAGAATCAAGGCCAGGGGGCCCACACCCTGTCCATGAGGGTGGGGGCGCGCCCTCCCCCTAGGTGTGCCCCCCTGTCTTATAGGCCCCCTGACGCTCCACCAACCTCAACTCCAAATCCATATATTCTGTTTCACGGATAAAAAAATCAGAGAGAAAGTTTCATTGCGTTTTACGACATGGAGCCGCCGCCAAGCCCTAATCTCTCTCGGGAGGGCTGATTTGAAGTCCATTCGGGGCTCCAGAGAGGGGGATTTGTTTCTGTTGTCATGATCAACCATCCTCCATCACCAATTTCATGATGCTCACCGCCGTGCGTGAGTAATTCCATCGTAGGCTTGCTGGATGGTGATGGGTTGGATGGGATTTACGATGTAATCAAGTTAGTTTTGTTAGGGTTTGATCCCTAGTATCCACTATGTTCTGAGATTGATGTTGCTATGACTTTGTTATGCTTAATGCTTGTCACTAGGGCCCGAGTACCATGATTTCAGATCTGAACCTATTATGTTTTCATGAATATATGTGAGTTCTTAATCCTATCTTGCAAGTCTATAGTCACCTATTATGTGTTCTGATCCGACAACCCCGAAGTGACAATAATCGGGATACTTCTCGGTGATGACCATAGTTTGAGGAGTTCATGTATTCACTATGTGCTAATGCTTTGTTCTAGTTCTCTATTAAAAGGAGGCCTTAATATCCCTTAGTTCCCACTAGGACCCCGCTGCCACGGGTGGGTAGGACAAAAGATGGCATGCAAGTTCTTTTCCATAAGTACGTATGACTATATTTGGAATACATGCCTACATTACATTGATGAACTGGAGCTAGTTCTGTGTCACCCTATGTTATAGCTATTACATGAGGAATCGCATCCGACATAATTATCCATCACGGATCCAATGCCTACGAGCTTTTCACATATTGTGCTTCACTTATTTACTTTTTCGTTGCTACTGTTACAATTACTACAAAACTATTATCTTTACTTTTGCCACTGTTACCTTTATTATCATACTACTTTGCTACTAAATACTTTGCTGCAGATACTAAGTTATCCAGGTGTGGTTGAATTAACAACTCAACTGCTAATACTTAAGAATATTCTTTGGCTCCCCCTGTGTCGAATCAATAAATTTGGGTTGAATACTCTACCCTCGAAAGTTGTTGCGATCCCCTACACTTGTGGGTTATCAAGACTAATTTCTGGCGCTGTTGCCGGGGAGCATAGCTTTGTTCTTTGAGTCACTTGGGATTTATATCTGTTGATCACTATGAGGAACTTGAAAGACGAAAGAACTAAGATTTTTCCCTCAACTACGAGGGGAGGTAAGGAACTGTCATCTAGCTCTGCACTAGATTCTCCCTCTATTATTAGTAAGCTTGCGACACCTAAACCGGCTACTGCTATGAATTCTGATATGTCGCATGTTATTGATGATGCTACTTCCGCTATGCAGGATACTTATGAAGAAACTACTTCTGCGCGTGATACTACTTTGCCATTAGGTGAATTTCTTGATGAACAACTTGCTAGGGTTAGAGAGAATGAAATTATTGAAGATGATTTTATTGATGATAGTGATGCTGAAAGTTCTCCCCTGGTTATGAATTACCTGTTGTTCCTGAGGGTTATGTTATGGATGAGGAAGCTGCTAGAGCTATCTTTGCTTGCAAGGATAGATATGATCTTAAGAAGTTATTAGCTAAATGGAAGCAACAATCTCTTAATGCTAGAATGAAACCTGACCCTACTTTTGCTACTTCACCTATCTGTGTTACTGATAAGATTATGAATTCTCTGTTGATCCTGAAATAATTACTTTGGTTGAATCTGATCCTTTTTATGGCCTTGAATCTGAAACTGTTGTGGCACATCTTACCAAGTTAAATGATATAGCCACCCTGTTTACTAATGATGATAAGTCTCGCTATTATTATATCCTCAAGATATTTCCGTTCTCATTAAAGGGTGATGCTAAGACTTGGTTTAATTCTCTTGATCCTGGTTGTGTGCATAGTCCCTAGGATATGATTTATTACTTCTCTGCTAAATATTTCCCTGCTCATAAGAAACAAGCTGCCTTGCGAGAAATATACAATTTTGTGCAAATCAAAGAAGATAGTCTCCCACAAGCTTGGGGGAGGCTTCTCCGATTACTTAATGCTTTGCCTAATCATCCTCTTAAGAAAAATGAAATACTCGATATCTTTTATAATGGACTAACCGATGCTTCCAAGGACTACTTGGATAGTTGTGCTGGTTGTGTTTTTAGGGAAAGAACGGTCGACCAAGCTGAATTACTATTGAATAATATGTTGACTAATGAAAATAATTGGACTCTCCCTGAGCCAATTCCTGAGGAAATTCCTGAGCCAATTAAGCAAACTCCTGAGCCTATTCCTAAACCCACTCCGAAAAAGAGGGGCGTTCTATTTCTCAGTCCTGAAGATATGCAAGAGGCAAAGAAATCAATGAAAGAAAAAGGTATTAAAGCTGAAGATGTTAAGAATTTACCACCTATTGAAGAAATACATGGTCTTAATATACCACCTGTTGAAGAACCACATTGTCTTGATAACTCGACACAGGTAGTAAAGGTAAATTCTCTCTATAGATATGATAAAGTTGAAATTCCTTCTACTAAATTTCATAGCTCATGCTTAGATGAATTTGATGACTTTATGGCTAGAAAAGAAAGCTTTGATGCTTATGTTGGTAGAGAATTAAAGAATAATGCTTTCGAGATAGGACGCTTGAGTGATTATATGGCTAGAGTTAAAGGTGAACTTAAACTCATTAGCAAATATGCTTCTATGGTTACCACTCAAGCTGAGCAAGTACTTAAAGCTCAAAATGATTTGCTCGATGAATTAAATAATAAACATGATTTTGTTGTTAGAGTGGCTACTAGAACTGGTAGAATGACTCAGGAAACTTTGTATCCTGAAGGCCACCCTAAGAGAATCGAGCAAGATTCTCAGAGAAATAATTTAGAGGCACCTAGTTCTTCCAAAAAGAAGAAAAAGAAAAATGACATGACTTTGCATGCTTCTAGTGAACCTGTTGTAGACACACCTGAGAATCCCAATGATATTTCTATTTCTGATGCTGAAACACAATCAGGTGATGAACATGAACCTAGTGGTAATGTTAATGATAATGTTCATGTTGATGCTCAACCTAGCAAAAATAATGAAGTAGAGATTGAACCTGCTATTGATCTTGATAACCCACAATCGAAGAATCAATGTTATGATAAGAGAGATTTTGTTGCTAGGAAGCTTGGTAGGGAAAGAGAACCATGGGTTCAGAAACCCATGCCTTTTCCCCTAAACCATCCAAGACAAAGGATGATGAGGATTTTGAGCGCTTTGCTGAAATGATTAGACCTATCTTCTTACGTATGCGCTTAACTGATATGCTTAAATTAAATCCTTATGCTAAGTATATGAAGGATATCATTACAAATGAAAGAAAGATACCGGAAGCTGAAATTTCCACCATGCTTGCTAATTATACTTTCAAGGGTGGAATACAAAAGAAATTTGGAGATCCAGGGGTACCAACCATACCATGCTCCATTAAAAGAAACTATGTTAAAACTGCTTTATGTGATCTTGGAGCCGGTGTTAGTGTTATGCCTCTCTCTTTATATCATAGACTTGAATTGAATAAGTTGACACCTACTGAAATATCTTTGCAAATGGTTGATAAATCAACTGCTATACCTGTCGGTATTTGTGAGGATTTGCCTGTTGTGGTTGCAAATGTCACTATCTTAACGGACTTTGTTATTCTTGATATTCCCGAGGACGATGGTATGTCGATTATCCTTGGTAGACCCTTTTTGAATACTGCAGGGGCTGTTATTGATTGCAAAAAAGGCAATGTCACTTTTCATGTTAATGGAAATGAGCATATGGTACATTTTCAGAGGAAACAACCACAAGTTCATAGCTTAAATTCTATTGAGAAAATTCCATCAATCATTATTGGAGGTTTTGAATTTCCTACTCCTACTATCAAGAAAAAGCATGATATTCTTATTGTTGGGGATGTTCATATCCCCGTTGAGGTAACCTAGTGTCACTTCGAAATTTCTCCGGTTCCGTGTTATTCGGAATGAGTTTGTTAACAAGACTTGATCAACCTTGTTAGTGGATTCATTTTGATGATCATGAGATGGATGAAACTAGAAGGCACAACCTTCTGTACCCTCTTTTTACTTTCTGTTATTTAGAATAAATAAAGCAAAAATAGTATTATATGTCTGTTTTCTGAATTATCCGTGCAATAAAAAATATCCCAAAAATAAAAGTGCTCCAAATGCCCTGCAAATTTAGTATGATTTTTTATGGAATATTGGAGGATTTTAGGCACTGAAAACACGGCAGGAGGGGCAAGCACCTGGCCACGAGGGTTGAGGGCGCGCCCACACCCCCTGGGCGTGCCCCCCTGTCTCGTGGGCCCAGGGTGGCCCCCTCCACTTATTCCTGCACCCACACACTCCATCTTCTTCCCCAAAAAAATCCCCATCCAGCTCAAGCACGAGTTCTAGCTCATTTTGCTGCGACTTTCGATCTCCTTGCTCAAAGCTCCATTCACAAAACTGCTTTGGGAGATTGTTGCTTGGTATGTGACTCCTCCATTGGCCCAATTAGTTTTTTTCTAGTGCTTTATTCATTGCAATTTTTTGCTGCATAGGTGACCCTGTTCTTGAGCTTGCATGTCAAATTTATGAGGTCCCAAGTAATTCTAATGTATGATATAGGCTCTAGGCACGTGTAGGAGTAGTTGCTACCAATCTTGTTTAGTCATATTCACTTTTATTTTGAAGTTACTAAAATTTCAGAAATTTTCAGAAAATGTTAAGGAGATTTTTGAGGGGCTCTTCTAGCCAAGGCTCCCAGGAAAAACAAGCTAAAGAGAAGGAAAAGGCCAAGTATAATCTTCCTCGCGTAGCGGAAGTACAGCTGTGTGAATGGCCATGTGATAATTTCTTGAGAGAAGCCGGGATTTATGAAGACTTTTATTCCTTGATTGAAAATGCAAGCCTCACTGACTTCCTTCATTACCGGATCGATCAGTATCTCTTACTCACCAATACTTTCGTGCAAAACTTTTATTATTATCCTAAGAATTCACCTCCATCCGTATCATTTCATTTATATGATGAATTCAACGAAATGTCTTTACGTGATTTTTGCGCGGTATGTAGAATACCCTTTGAGGGCGAGTTAGATGAACCACATCGTAAAGATGTGGATGGCTTTGTTAACACCATTACTGTAGGGGATCCAAAGAAGGGTTCCGATGCGAGAATCTCTAGCATACACTTTCATGTTTTACGCTACTTTGCCTTATTTGCTAGTAGATGCTTAATTGGTCGTGGAAATAGTGGAAACTTCAGTGTTCCTGATATTATTATTCTATTCCATGCCTTGTTCAGTGATAGTAGTTTTAGTATGGGTGTCGTTATTGCTAAACGACTAAGCCTGAACCGTACAAAAGGCCCCATCTTTGGAGGTATCTATGCTGCACGTCTTGCTAAACATTTTCAGATACCTATTAGACACCATGAGAAAGAGGAGACAATATTGCCTCCTTACATTTTAGATTACAAGAGCATGGTAGCACATGAGTTTATTGTTCATAATGATGATAAGATGCTCCTGTATAACTTGAGATTTAATAAGAAACACAATGAGATTATTATCCTGCATGCGCCTCTGTTATTTGATTTGACTGCAGTTAATTATCTTGTCACGCCGGAAGCGGTGTACGCTCATCAAGGCCAAGCATCCACTCCAAAGCCAGAGCCTGAGCCGCAACCTTCACTGGACTCTTATCGTGCATCATCTTACCAGTGGGATCCGGAGGAGATGGCCAGCCATTGGTATCCTGATTACACCCCTCAGTACACCGGGGAGAGTAGCCACGGTCCTTGGCAATAGGCCAACTTAGGCCAAAAGCCTAAGCTTGGGGAGTACGTATTTCTCACTGACTTTACATTCATGTTCACACACTTTACTAGTTGTCAGTGCTCATACTCTTTCATTGTATTATCCATGCTAGTTTAATTTCTTTTTCTAGCTTTCTTCTTGTGTGTTTGATAAACCTTAAGAAAAACCAAAAAAATTAGTTAGTTTAATTTCCATGCTTGTAGTAGAAAGTAAAATGAAAACCCAAAAAGATTCCTCGTTCTTCTTTTACTTGTTGGCAGCTTTCCCGTGTAAATAGTTTTTGTTTCTTTTCTTTCCTTTGGGGGTCGAGAGTAGAAGACCATATTGAAAATGCTTAGTGGCTCTCATATGCATGATTGTCTATTTAACTTAGAGCCCATATTACTTTATATTCTCTCTTGAATTGAATGCTTGCAGATTCTAGCTTAGTCCAATGCACATGAACTATTATTATTATACACATCGTTCGATCATGCAAGTGAAAGGCAATAATGATGATATATGATGGACTGATTGAGATGAGAAAGGCTAGTATGAACTCGACCTCTCTTGTTTTTGTAAATATGATGAGTTCATCGTTCCTGATTCAGCTTATTATGAAGTAAACATATTTGCAATGACATTTAGAGATTATATTTTCTTGTGCCATGCTTGATTAGCTATGAGTTATAATGGTTTACCTTGCGTGCCAACATGCTATTAAAATAATTGTGATGTGGTATGGTGGGATGGTATCCTCCTTTGAATGAATTGAGTGACTCGACTTGGCACATGTTCACGCATGTAGTTGAAACAAATCAACATAACCTTCACGATATTTATGTTCATGGTAGATTATATCCTACTCATGCTTGTACTCAGTGTGAATTAATTTTAATGCATGTTCATGACTGTTGTTGCTCTCTTAGTTGGTCGCTTCCCAGTCTTTTGCTAGCCTTCACCTGTACTAAGAGGGAATACTGCTTGCGCATCCAAACTCCTTAAACCCCAAAGTTGTTCCATATGAGTCCACCATACCTTCCTATATGCGGTATCTACCTGCCGTTCCAAGTAAATTTGTATGTGCCAAACTCCAAACCTTCAAATGAAATTCTGTTTTGTATGCTCGAGCAGCTCATGTTCCAACTAGGTCCGCCTATATCTTCCATGCTAGGTGGGTTATTCTCAAGAGGAGTGGACTCCGCTCCTCATTCACGAGAAAGGGACGGTAACCGGGATGCCCAGTCCCATGATCCAAAAAGATCAAAGCAAATCAATTTAATTAAACAAAACTCCCCAAGGGTTGTTGTTAGTTGGAGGCACTCGTTGTTTCGAGCAAGCCATGGATTGATGCATGTTGGTGGTGGGGGAGTATAAACTTTTACCATTCTGTTTGGGAACCGCCTATAATGCATGTAGTATGGAAGATATCGCCATCTCATAGTTGTTGCGTTGACAGTGAAAGTATGCCGCCCAAAATGTTATTCATCTCTATTTTAAAATCGAGCTCTGGCACCTCTACAAATCCCTGCTTCCCTCTGCGAAGGGCCTATCTATTTAATTTTATGTTGAGTCATCATCCTTCTTATTAAAAAGCACCCGCTCGAGAGCACACTATCATTTGCATTCACTACTATTGGTTTATATTGGGTATGACTTGACTGGATCTCTTTTACCATGAATTACAATGTTTAGTCAGTCCTTGATCTTTAAAGGTGCTCTGCATTTATTTGCGGTCTCAGAAAGGGCTAGCAAGATACCATCTTGTTATATCATATTATGATTGTTTTGAGAAAGTGTTGTCATCCGAGTTTTATTATTATTGCTCGCTAGATGATTGTGCCATTGATATGAGTAATTGTGAGACCTAAGTGTTATTGTGAGTATGGTTAGTTCATAATACTTGTAGAAAACTTGAATGCTGGCTTTACATATTTACAACAACAAGAGCAAACAGAGTTTGTAAACTTTTTTCTTAATCATTTTCAGTTTATCAACTGAATTGCTTGAGGACAAGCAAAGGTTTAAGCTTGGGGGAGTTGATACGTCTCCAACATATCTACTTTTCCAAACACTTTTGCCCTTGTTTTGGACTCTAACTTGCATGATTTGAATGAAACTAACCCGGACTGACGCTGTTTTCAGCAGAACTACCATGGTGTTGTTTATTGTGCAGAAAACAAAAGTTCTCGGAATGACCTGAAAATCCACGAAGATAAGTTTTGAAAAATATAAAAAATACTGGCGAAAGAATCAAGGCCAAGGGGCCCACACCCTGTCCACGAGGATGGGGGGCGTGCCCTCCCCCCTGGGCGCGCCCCCTGTCTCATGGGCCCCCTGATGCTCCACCGACCTCACCTCCAACTCCATATATTCCGTTTCGCAGAGAAAAAAATCAGAGAGAAAGTTTCATCACGTTTTACGATACGGAGCCGCCGCCAAGCCCTAATCTCTCTTGGGGGGGGGGGCTGATCTGGAGTCCATTCAGGGCTCCGGAGAGGGGGATTTGTCGCCATCGTCATCATCAACCATCCTCCATCACCAATTTCATGATGCTCACTGCCGTGCGTGAGTAATTCCATCGTAGGCTTGCTGGACGGTGATGGGTTAGATGAGATTTACAATGTAATCAAGTTAGTTTTGTTAGGGTTTGATCCCTAGTATCCACTATGTTCTGAGATTGATGTTGCTATAACTTTGCTATGCTTAATGCTTGTCACTAGGGCCCGAGTGCCATGGTTTCAGATCTGAACCTATTATGTTTTCATGAATATATGTGAGTTCTTGATCCTATCTTGCAAGTCTATAGTCACCTATTATGTGTTATGTTCCCACAACCCCGAAGTGACAATAATCGGGATACTTCTTGGTGATGACCGTAGTTTGAGGAGTTCATGTATTTACTATGTGCTAATGCTTTGTTCCGGTTCTCTATTAAAAGGATGCCTTAATATCCCTTAGTTTCCACTAGGACTTCACTTCCACGGGAGGGTAGGACAAAAGATGACATGCAAGTTCTTTTCCAGAAGCACGTATGACTATATTTGGAATACATGCCTACATTACATTGATGAACTGGAGCTATTACATGAGGAATCGCATCCGAAATAATTATCCATCACTGATACAATGCCTACGATCTTTTCACATATTGTGCTTCACTTATTTACTTTTCCGTTGCTACTGTTACAATTACTACAAAACTATTACCTTTACTTTTGCCACTGTTACCTTTATTATCATACTACTTTTCTACTAAATACTTTGCTACAGATACTAAGTTATCCAGGTGTGCTTTAATTGACAACTCAACTTCTAATACTTAAGAATATTCTTTGGCTCCCCTTGTGTCGAATCAATAAATTAGGGTTGAATACTCTACCCTCGAAAGTTGTTGTGATCCCCTACACTTGAGGGTTATCAAGCAACCTATATGATGCAACAACAACAAGCACACAAGCAAGCAAGGGATACAACACAATATAAGCTTGCACAAGTAAAGGTGAGAGATAACCAAGAGTGGAGCCGGTGGAGACGAGGGTGTGTTACCGAAGCTCCTTCCCTTTGAGAGGAAGTACGTCTCCGTTGGAGCGGTATGGACGCACAATGCTCCCCAAGAAGCCACTAGGGCCACCGTATTCTCCTCATGTCCTCACACAATGCGAGATGTCGTGATTCCACTATTGGTGCCCTTGGAGGCGGCAACCAAACCTTTACAAACAAGGTTGGGGCAATCTCCACAATTTAATTGGAGGCTCCCAACAATACCACGAAGCCGCACCACAATGGAATATGGCTCCGCGGTGACCTCAACCGTCTAGAGTGCTCAAACACCAAGGAGTAACAAGATCCGCAAGGGATTAGTGGGGGGGAATCAAATTTCTCTTGCTGGAAGTGTAAATCGGGGCCTTCTCAACCAATCCCTAGAGAATCAACAAGTTTGATTGGCTAGGGAGAGAGATCGGGTGAAAATGGAGCTTTGAGAAACAATGGAGCTTGGGGAGGGAAGAGATAGTCAACTTGGGGAAGAAGACCCCCCTTATAGAGTGAGAGGAAAGATCCAACCGTTACCCACTAACTCAGCCCATGACATGCGGTACTACGGCACCAACCTGCGGTACTACCGCTCGATGGTGCGGTACTACCGCTCCGGCGGCACAGACCAGACGAGGCCCTGTTGTGTTAAAGAAATGAGCGGTAGAACCGCCGGAGCGGTACTACCACATGTCCTTGTGGTACTACCGCAAGGCAGGGTTTGACTAGGCTGGGAAGGCACAGACTAATAAAATTACATCCGTGGCTACTTCCACTGAGTTTCGGTCTGTGCAAAAATCCGTCACGGTACTATCGCATGCAGGGAGCGGTACTACCGCATAGGGCGCGGATGTAAAAAATTACTTCCGCGCACGGAAGTGTGCTGGGCTAGAGGCCACGGTACTACCGATCCTGAGGAGCAGTACTACTGCATAGCACGGTACAACCGCTTCCTTGGCAGGTACTACCGTGGGCCACTGTGGTACTACTGCTCCCTTGAGCAGTACTACCGCACGCCACAACACAATAACACTTGGAGTCCTTCATTTTGTAAAGACACGGATAAACGTTCGGTGCTCCAAAGAAGCAAAGGAAAGGTGGTGCAAAGGAACAGACGTGTACATGTTGACTCCACCCTAACCTTTCCGAAGCGGACCCCCTCTTAATAGTACGGCTTTCCTATGACTTAAATCCAACGAAAAGAAACATAGAGAAACGTAGTCTTCACTATGCTCCAAGGGGCACCGAATCGTCTTGTGCCTAGACATGAGATATCTGAAATGCTCAATGCACATGATTAGTCCGCAAATGCATTATCATCAATCACCAAAACCACATAGCGAGAAATATGCCCTTACAATCTCCCCCTTTTTGGTGGATTGATGACAATACAGGATTTGCACGTAAGGATATAAAAATGAACATAAGCAAACCCAACATCTGTAAGATATAGACAGGCTCCCCCTAGATGTGTGGACTCTATAGATATGCTTTGGACTGCATGACACACATACTAGGATCAACACTCCCCCTATATTTTATAGACAATGCAATACTTTCAACAATATAAATGACACTAAGCATGGAGGCAAGGTAATGTATATGAGGATAAAGCAAAGGGCACAAGATAGCATAAGCTCACAATCTACTAAGCATAATAGACAATAAGATAAGCTTGAGTGCATATGTCTCACACCATATGATAGTCTCTAGGGCTCACACGAACACAAACGCAAACCAACAAACCAAAGCAATGAATGAAGGTCCAACAAAGTGAAAACAAAGAGACACGACTCGCAAATCCTACACTCTCTCCCCCTTTGGCATCAAGACACCAAAATGGCAGAGATGACACCTACAACATAGGTGGTAGCTCCCTCTGCAGTGATCACCCAACAATCTCCTCATCGGTCTCAGCAGCGGGAATGGACTCCTCCTCTGACTCAGTCCACGGATAGCCCTGCTTCATCATCCGTTCGGCCTCAGGAGTGATGTTCTTCTCTAACTCGCTCGACATGTGCTCGCCAAACGTCCTCAAGATCCTCTTATCACGTTGGCGACTCTCCTTCTACACAATATGGGTCTTGTACTGCCCCTTGGCCTGCATGCAGAACAGAGCCTTCATCTTTGACTTCAGCCTCTTAGCCCAAGAGGGCTCAGTAGAGGGAGGAGCGTACCCCACGGAACTGTCATCAGCCTCCTCCTCCTCAACCTCATCCTCATCAACATTCATCCTAGCAGCCTCAGCCTTAGCCTGGCTAGTGGTATTGGCCCACTTGTTCTTCTGACGCAGCTTGATAGACTCGTGGCGAACCCAGTTTGGAGCAGAAAAGTCTTCATTCAGAAAGAGCTTCTCCCAAGTCTTCGAGATCAAGAGGTGCAGGTATGGTCCATAGATGGGAACTTTGTGATTGTAGACTGCAAACTGGAGCTCAACCCACATGATATGAGAGACGTCCATTGGTTGGGTATCTTGACGACGCGCCTCCTCACAAAGAAGCATCATATGCACAAGATAAGCATGCACCTTATCCTTGTCACCAATGTGCGGAAAGAGAGTGTTGCGGAAGATCCGGTGCATGAAGTCAAGGAAAGGTTTGAGTACCCAAGACTGTGTGCCATTGTCTAACTTATTCTCCACAAGGAACGGTTGAAGCTTGTTCTTGTTGGCAGACTCTGGGTTGCCGTGAGGGCGGACACCAACGGGCACATTGAGCCCCTCATCACAAACGTGCAGCATCTCCATGAATTCCTTCCACTTAGCAGACATCTTCTTCCCATTGGTCATCCAAGTCATAGTACGCTCCTCATCTGTGTGCAAGTGGACAGAAGCAAAGAACTCAGCCACGATCTTCGGGTCAAAGTCCATGTGGAACATGATAAACTCTTCAATGCCAAACTGCTCCACCAAATCCAACACCTCACCAAAGTATGCCAGGTCCTTCCTCAGATGATTCATATCAATCCACTACATTGGAACATAGATGTTGTTCTTGGACTTGATCACATCGATGTAGATGAGATTTTGCTGCTTGGTCCAGAACAACTCATTCCCTCTGACAGTCTCACGAGGCTGCACATAGGGGTTGATCCTCCTTTGAGTGATGAACTCGACTTGAGGCATCTCATCCATGCCAACAATTGGCTCCATGAACTTGCTAGCGGTCTTCTTGACATTGCATTGTGGGGCATTGTAGCCCTTAGGTGCTTCTTGATTGTGAAGCCGCTTGGAGCTCGTGTCGTGGCTGGGATTCGAGCGACGGACATTGGAGCCACCACCTAAGACACACAACACAAAACACACAAGAAGAACGAGAAGGGTCATTGCAAAGACCAAGGCCAAAACAAATGAAACATGTAGAAATGAGATCGGGTAGTCACAACAAGGTAGTTCATATGTCAACGGTAGTACCGCACCATGAGGCGGACGTAAAAATTTACAGCTGCTCTAGCCGCGATAGTATTGCGCCGGGATGGCACGGTAGTACCGCGCCTAGAGCAGAAGTAAATTTTTACTTCCGCATGCTGGGCGGTAGTACCGCTCCAACAGAGCGGTAGTACCGCACGATAGGAGCAGTAGTACCGCACGGATTTGAATCTGGCAAGAGCGGATCTAGGCACATCCGGAAATTTAGATCGGTACTACCGTTGATCAAAATTACAGTGTTGCAACATATCAAATAGCATCTCTAAAGCACTAGCACTCTTCTACACTCTCCTCTTGCAATGATTTAGCCAAAAATCTCAAGAACTACACATGCATCTCCCAAAACCTAGAAGCAAAACGACGAGGCAAAGAGAGAAGGACCAAGGGAGATACCGGGTTCCATGGCAAGAGGGTGAGGTGGGGATCGATCCCACCGAATGGAATGCGAGGAGAGCGGCCGGAGATGGAGATCTCGCGAGGTCCTCCGGCGCCATTCTTGGGCAGGGGAGAGAGAGAGAGAGGAAGTGGGGAAAAGAGATGAATGGGTATGGGGGAGTTGGAAATCCCCCTGCCCGCTCTTAACCCCTACTCGCTGGCGACGGCGTGGTAGTACCACGGGTCATTGCAGTAGTACCGCCAGGGCGGAAGTACCGCACACAGGGCGGTAGTACCGCTCTTCCAATGGCAGTAAAAAATTACTGCCACGATGGAAGTGGTAGTACCGTGCCTGGGATGTAGATGTGCACGCACAGGGCAACCCATCTCCTACGGTAGTACTGTGGCTTGCCACGGTAGTGCCGTAAACCCAAGAAAGTGCAAATTTCAACAAAAACAGAAAAACATAGCCTTTGCAAAGCAACCTTCAAGCAACCGGACACGCAAACGATCACACACACATGATGCAACTCAAACACAAATACGGCTCAAAAGAAGGCAAAAGACAACAAGGACCAAACACAAAACTAAACCTCTCAAAAGGAGAGGGTGGTGGCCGGATCCACCTATGTTTGAGTCAATTGGTATGGCACAGCAAAGAATTATCCTTGGGACCATGACCAAAACTCGTCTTTGAAGCATAAGTACCATAAAAATGGCTAATGTAAAAGAGTTGATCAATTTATGCATAATGGGGCAGGGAGAGTTCATTGAGAGAACAACACTCCCCCTATGTACATGTCTACGCCTAACAAGACATCAAGATGAGTGTGGTGGGGCGTGCAAGGGTTCAAGCCACATTGCTCAAATCAATGATATTTGGCTCATGCCTTAACTCGCGAAATCTTGCTTCATCCAATAGCTTCGTGAAAATATCTGCAAGGTTATCATGAGTGTTGACATATTTGAGCTGGATCTCCCCTCGCCTAATGTGATCCCGGATGAAGTGATGCCGAATCTCAATATGCTTCATCTTGAAGTGTTGCACCGGGTTGAGAGAGATCTTGATGACACTTTCATTGTCACACCAAAGAGGCAATTTGTCACAAATGACATCGTAATCCTTTAAAGTTTGCCTCATCCATAGAAGTTGAGAAAAACAACTACCGGCCGCCACATACTCTGCTTTGGTGGACGCGAGAGACACACAACTTTGCTTCTTAGAAGACCAACTCACCAAATAGCAACCAAGAAATTGGCACCCTCCAGAGGTTGACTTCCTATCCACTTTGTCTCCCGCCCAATCCGAGTCTAAATATCCCAAAAGGTTGAAGTTCGCTCCTCTTGGGTACCATAAGCCATAGTTTGGGGTATGAGCCAAATATCGAAAGATTCGCTCGACTGCCACATAGTGGCTTTCCTTGGGTGTGGCTTGAAACCGTGCACAAATTCCCACACTCAACATGATATCCGGTCTAGATGCACAAAGGTAAAGCAAGGTGCCAATCATGGGATGATATACCTTTTGATCAACCGCTTTACCATTTGGATCTATTTGAAGTTGTCATTTGACAGGCATTGGAGTGGAAGCCGGCTTGACATCACTTAGCTTGAATCTCTTGAGCATGTCTTGAGTGTATTTGGTTTGGTTGATGAAGGTTCCTTCTCTTCTTTGCTTGATTTCGAACCCGAGAAAGAACTTCAACTCTCCCATCATGGACATCTTTAACTTCGAGGTCATGAGAGCTGAAAATTCCTCATTGAAAGCTTTGTTAGGGGAACCAAAGATAATATCATCAACTTATAGTTGGCATACAAATAACTCCCCTTTGACCTTCTTAGTAAAAAAGAGTGGGGTCAATTTTCCCAATTTCAAACCCACGATCTTGCAACAACTCGGTAAGGTGCTCACACCACACACGTGGGGCTTGTTTAAGGTCATAGAGTGCCTTATCGAGTTGGTACACATGATTGGGGAACTCGGGATCCTCAAACCCGGGGGGTTGTTTGACATACACCAACTCATTAATAGGACCATTAAGAAAAGCACTCTTCACATCCATTTGTTGCAACTTGAAGTTATGATGAGAAGCATAAGCAATCAACAAACGAATAGATTCAAGGTGAGCAATGGGAGCAAAGGTTTCACCATAGTCGATACCCTCGACTTGGGAAGAGCCTTGTGCTACCAAACGAGCCTTTTTATGAATGATAATTCCATGAGCATCTTGCTTGTTCTTGAATATCCACTTGGTTCCAATGACATTATGGTTCCCCGTTGGCCTTGGCACCAATCTCCACACCTTGTTGTGCTCGAAGTTGTTGAGTTCCTCATGCATGGCGTTGAGCCAATCCGGATCCTCGAGTTCCTCATAGACCTTTTGAGGTTCAACACAAGAAACAAATGCGTGATGTTCATAATAGTTTGCTAATTGTCTATGAGTGATTACCCCCTTTCTCAAACTTCAAAGCACATTCTTCACAAGATGATCTTTGGTAGTGAGCTTGGAAGCAATCTTGGCGGCATGACGCTCCAATTCCTCCTCAAGAGATAGTTGAGGAGCGATAACTTGATCATCTTGAGCGTCGTCTTGAGCTCGTTCTTGATCTTGAGCTTGCTCTTGATCTTCAACTTGCCGGGAGGGAGAACTTGACCTTGGGCATCACTTGATGGTTCACCACCATCTTGAGATTGATCTTGCCCTTGATATTGTTCACTTGGTTGAGGGCCTTCACTTTGTTCTTCGGAAGCTTGTGGGTCTTGGGTTGGTGATGGCTCCACTTGAGTGGAACTTTTTCCTTCTCCTTCGGCCACAAGGGGTTCCTCGATGGGTAGGATATGACCAACACCCATTCTTCTTATGGCTTGGGGAGGAATTTCATCACCTACATCACAAGTACCACTTTGCTCCACTTGGGAGCCATTATTCTCGCCAAACTCCATGTTAAACGTCTCCTCAATGAGTCCCGTGGACTTGTTGAGGACACGGTAAGCATGAGAGTTTGTAGCATAGCCAACAAATATGCCCTCATGAGCTCTAGCCTCAAATTTAGACAAACGAACACCTTTCTTGAGAATGAAACACTTACAACCGAACACCCGGAAGTACTTGAGGTTGGGCTTGTTGTCGGTAAGTATCTCATATGGAGTCTTGTTCAAGCCTTTGTGGAGATAGAGCCGATTGGATGCATGATAAGCAGTGTTGATGGCTTCGGCCCAAAAGTTGTAGGGAGACTTGAACTCCGCCATCATGGTCCTTGCCGCGTCCATCAACGTCCGGTTCTTCCTCTCTGTCACACCATTTTGTTAAGGGGTGTAAGGTGCGGAATATTGATGCTTGATCCCCTCATCACTAAGAAACTCATCCAAGGTGTAGTTCTTGAACTTGGTGCCATTGTCACTTCTTATTGTCAAGATCTTTGCATTGTGTTGACGTTGAGCTTCATTTGCAAAGTCGATGACGATTTGTTGAGTCTCACTCTTCCTCTTGAAGAAATATACCCAAGTGTATCTTGAATAATCATCCACAATCACCAAGCAATACTTCCTACCCCCAATACTATCAAAGGATGGAGGCCCAAATATATCCAAGTGAAGGAGCTCCAAGGGCCTCTTCGAGTAGATGATAGTCGTGGGAGGGTGAGACTTCTCATGTAGCTTTCCTTCGATACAAGCACTGAAAGCACGACCTTTAGCAAAACTAACATTTGTTAGTCCATGGATATGGTCCCCCTTGAGAAGACTTTGCAAAGATCTCATATTGACGTGGGCTAAATGGTGATGCCAAATCCATCCGACGTCAACTTTAGCCATTAGGCATGTCGCGGTCTTAGTGAGTCGCTCTGAAAAGTTAATCGCATAAAGACCATTCTCAACATGCCCAACAAAGGCTACTTTAAGAGTCTTGCTCCACAAGAGGGCCAAGGTATCAATACCAAAGAAAGTGGCAAAGCCCATGAGTGCAAGTTGATAAGCGGAAAGTAAATTGTATGTAAGGGACTCAACAAGCATGACTTTCTCGATCGTGAGATCATGAGAAATGACAACCTTGCCAAGAAGCAATACCTTAGAAGATGAGGCATCACCCGACTCGACATTGCTGGGAATAGATGAGACCTTCTGCACATCCACCACCAAGTCCTTGCTTCCGATTATATGATTTGTGGCTCCACTATCGAGCAACCTTGATCCCCCACTGGAAGCAAACACCTACAAGAGATCACTTCTTGGTTTTAGGTAACCATTTTGTAATGGGTCCTTTGATGTTAGTAACAAGGGTCTTAGGAACCCAAATAGACCATTAATGTACTCATAAGGATAACCAAAAAAAGTTCATAAACATGCCTGTCACTAGCATGGCATAGCACATAAGAAGGGTTAAAGTCGCAGGCTTTGTTGGAAGGAGTGGCAATGCCCTTCTTGACACCACCACCCTTCACATTGTTCTTGTTCTCCTTAGAAGCACCCTCTCCCTCCTTCAAAAAAGTTTGCTTGAGAGGAAGAGGTTGTTTGTCCTTGTCATTCTTCTTCTTGTTCTTGGACTTGGGTGCAAACCCAATTCCCTCCTTGCCCAGAGCTTTATTTTGATTGCTCAAAAGATCATTGAGGTTCTTCTCACCTTGTATGCAAGACACAAGGCCTTTCTCAAGTTGCTCCTTCAACTTGGCATTCTCCCCCACAAGATGCACATCTCACAACACGGGTTAGTAGCATTTGCATTATCAATTAAGACCATATGAGGAAAAGTGGCTTTCTCCTTGGTTAGCTTCACTTGGAATTGATCATGAGACTCCTTGAGCCTAGGATGAGCACCCTTCAAGGCCTTGTGAGCCTTGTCAAGTATATCAAACTCCTCCTTGAGTCTAGCATGGTCAACCCCAAGTTTAGATTTCTCAGAATTGAGCACACAAGATACAACAAGAGCATGATCAAGATCTTTCTTTAATTTAGCATGATCATCATTGTGTGACTCCTCAAGAGCCAAACAATGACCACACTCTTCCTCAAGCGCATTATAGAGATCTAATATCTCATTGGCATAGTCACGACTATGTCCTTACATCTTAGAGATGGTTTCTTCATGAGCCTTGATCATGTCATTAGCTTCACCAAGTTTTTCTAAGAGAGCAACAAAGTGCTTCTTGGATTTACCCTTGAGCTTACTCATAAAGCACTCAAATTCATTTACTTCCTCATTAGACCCCTCACTTTCATCAATGCAATCCGTCAAGGAAGGATTAGTAGTGATGGTAGTTTTGATGTTGGGGGTTACCTTGTTGGTGGCTTTGGCCATGAGGCACTTGGCGGTGATGTTCTCATTGCGTGAGTCGAAGAGGGACACCTATGGAGTTGTGGCAATGGAAACGGAGGCCATGGAAACCGTCTCACCGTCTTCATCATCATCATCCTCATTGTACTCTTCTTGTGCCACCAACCCCTTGGGAGGAGTCTTCTTGGTGAAGTTGTGCTTTTTGGGGAAGGATTTGACTTTATCTTTTCGGATAAGCTTGCCACCGTTGTCTTCCCGCTTCTCGTAAGGGCACTCCACAACAAATTGGCTCACATTGCCACAATTATAGCATGTCCTCACACGTTGCTTGCCCTTGGTGCCACTTGAGTTGTTCATATTGAAGTTGGGCCTTGAGTTTTTCTTGCTCCAAAATTGCCTTGAAGCGAGAGCCATGTGCTCATGATAAGCATATTTTGTATCTTTGGGGTTACTCTCCTCTTCTTCCTCTTCATCCTCTTCTTCCACACTAGCCTTAGCCTTCAAATCAAGGTTGGGTTTCTTTACCCATTGAGAGTGCATCACCGCATTGTCGGCGGTCTTGTCCAAGATTCTCATAGCAACAAACTCATCCAACACTTCACTTGAGAACAAGGTATGAAAGTCCGGCCTTTGACGAATGATGGATGTCATGGCCTTATGGTAGGGCATCATGGCCTTGAGAAACTTGCACTTGATCCAATTGCCATCCGTATCCTTGCTCCCATGATCTCGGAGTGAGACTGCGAGAGTGGTTAATCTCTGGTAGAGCTCACGAGGTTCTTCATCTTCATTCATCGCAAACTCATCGGCTTCATCTTGCACCACTTCATAGTTGGAGCGTTGAATGCTTGTGCTTCCCTTGTAAATGGAAACAACATGTTGCCATGCTTCCTTGGCCACAGTGAAAGGTCGTACATGTGTAATATCTTTGGGTGGGTTGCATCTTGGATAATGAAGAGAGTGGACTCATTGAATTGATGATCCGCGGCTTCTCTAAGAGTGAGGTTGCTGGGGTCATGCGGGGTAGAAACCTTGCTCAATAATTCTTCAAAGATTAGTAGAACTATGATTTAAATGATGTTTAAAACGATAGACCCAAGAGGCAAAATCCTCATTTTTCACAAACTTAGGAGGAGGACCAACATGATTCAAATGAGTGGAGGGAACCGGTCCTCCATAAGTAAGGGGTGGTTCAACATGGGCAAAGATGTCGTTTCCACTTCTACCACTAGGCAAAGGAACTTTATCACTAGTAGCTTCCCCCTTATCGGAGTTAGCATCTGTCACCTTGTTAGTGGGATTGACCACTTCCAACGGTGCGGTGGATAATTTAAGACCATCAAGGAACTCCTTAAACATGCCTTTGACCTCGGTCGTCATGGAGGTTTTTAATGTGTCCAAAGCCGCATTGAATTCCTCATGAGAGACCGAGGATCCCCCATCGGCCGTAGACAAGGATGGAATCACACCGAGGTGCTCCTTCCTACCGTCTACGATGTCAACCATACTCTTCGGACGGTAAAGTCCTTAATAAAGAGATGAGGCTCTGATGCCAATGGAAAGGGTTGATATAGTTGACTAGAGGGGGGTGAATAGGCAACTAACAATTTTTAGCTTTTCTTTACCAAATTAAACTTTGCATCAAAGTAGGTTGTCTAGATATGCAACTAGGTGAGCAACCTATATGATGCAATAACAACAAGCACACAAGCAAGCAAGGGATACAACACAATATAAGCTTGCACGAGTAAAGGTGAGAGATAACCAAGAGTGGAGCCAGTGGAGATGAGGGTGTGTTGCCGAAGTTCCTTCCCTTTGAGAGGAAGTATGTCTCTGTTGGAGCGGTGTGGAGGCACAATGCTCCACAAGAAGCCACTAGGGCCACCGTATTCTCCTCACGCCCTCACACAATGTGAGTGTCATGATTACACTATTGGTGCCCTTGGAGGCGGCGACCGAACCTTTACAAACAAGGTTGGGGCAATCTCCACAACTTAATTGGAGGCTCCCAACGATACCATGAAGCTTCACCACAATGGAATATGGATCCGCGGTGACCTCAACCGTCTAGGGTGCTCAAACACCCAAGAGTAACAAGATCCACAAGGGATTAGTGGGGGAATCAAATTTCTCTTGGTGGAAGTGTAAATCGGGGCCTTCTCAACCAATCCCTAGAGAATCAACAAGTTTGATTGGCTAGGGGGAGAGATCGGGTGAAAATGAAGCTTTGAGCAACAATGGAGCTTGGGGAGGGAAGAGATATTCAACTTGGGGAAGAAGACCCTAGTGAGAGGAAAGATCCAACCGTTACTGAAAGGGATCGAGAAGAGGTGTCTAGAGGGGGGGTGATTAGACACTAAGTACCCAAAGTTGCAGTTTTTAACTTCTTTAAGTTGGAGTGGTGTTTAGGCACAAGTTTAACACTCACAATACATAACAAGCAAGCATGCATAGAGTATATGAGAAGCGGAAAGTAAAGCATGCAACTTGCAAGAATGTAAAGGGAAGGGATTGGAGGATTCAAACACAATTTGGAGACACGGTGATTTTTGAGACGTGGTTCCGATAGGTGGTGCTATCGTACATCGACGTTGATGGAGACTTCAACCCACGAAGGGTAATGGTTGCGTGAGTCCATGGAGGGCTCCACCCACGAAGAAGCAACCTTGTCTATCCCACCATGGCCGTCGCCCACAAAGGACTTGCCTCACTAGCGGTAGATCTTCACGAAGTAGGCGATCTCCTTGCCCTTACAAACTCCTTGGTTCAACTCAACAATCTTGTCGGAGGCTCCCAAGTGACACCTAGCCAATCTTGGAGACACCACTCTCCAAGAAGTAACAAATGGAGCATTGATGATGAACTCCTTGCTCTTGTGCTTCAAATGATAGTCTCCCCAACACTCAACTCTCTCTCACAGGATTTGGATTTGGTGGAAAGAAGGATTGAGTGGAAAGCAACTTGGGGAAGGCTAGAGATCAAGATTCATATGGTAGGAATGGAATATCTTGGCTTCAACACATGAGTAGGTAGTTCTATCTCAGAAATAGGATGCTGGAAGTGTAGGTTCATTCTGATGGCTCTCTCCATGAATGAAGAGGAGGTGGATGGGTATATATAGGCTCCACACAAAATCTAACCGTTACACACAATTTACCAATCTCGGTGGGACCGAATCAACAAACTCGGTCTGACCGATTTAGTAAACCTAGTGACCGTTAGGATTTTCAGTGGTACCGACATGCAACTCGGTAGGACCGATATGGTTAGGGTTAGGGCATAACGTAATCTCAGTGAGACAGATTACACAAACTCGGTGAGACCGATTTTGGTAATAAGCTAACCAGAGAGTTGGTTAGGAAAACTCAGTAGGACCGATTACTCAAACTCGGTGGGACCAATTTTGGTAATAAGTTAACCAGAGAGTTTGCATTGTAATCTCAGTAGGACCGATTATTCAAACTCGGTAAGACCGATTTTGATAATGGACATACACAAAGAGATTACAATCCCATCTCGGTGAGACTGAGATCCCTATCGGTGAAACCGATTTGCCTAGGGTTTGTGGTAGTGGCTATGACATCTGAACTCGGTGGCGCCGGATAGAAAGAATCGGTGGGGCCGAGTTAGACTTTTGGTTTAGGACATATGTGGATGTGAAAAAGTAGTTGAGGGCTTTGGAGCATATCACTAAGCACTTTGAGCAAGCAAGCCATTAAGCAACACCTCATCCCCTCTTGATAGTATTGGCTTTTCCTATAGACTCAATGTGATCTTGGATCACTAAAATAGAAAATGTAGAGTCTTGATCTTGGAGCTTGAGCCAATCCTTTGTCCTTAGCATCTTGAAGGGGTTCCACATCCTTTAGTCCATGCCAGTCCATTGTTGAACTTGTCTGAAACATACTAGGTAAAAGTGTTAGTCCAACAAGAGATATGTTGACATTAATTACCAAAACCACCCAGGGAGCACTTGTGCTTTCAATCTCCCCCTTTTTGGTAATTGATGACAACATACATCAAAGCTTTAGATAAAGATATAGAGAATAGAAAGTAAAGCTTTGGAAAGACATGTAACAAGCATAGGCTTCCCCTACATGTATGCAATCATGTGAATATGGAATATAGAAGCATGTGAATGCATGATTCATGACAGAGTAAGCAATGTGTTACATGTATCTGGGCCATATGCATCAGAGCAAAAGATAGCAACAGATGTGTATGTGGGAAATGTACCTTCATGCTCATGAGTCCTTCTTGCAAATAATATGTACATCAGCAAGAATTCCTCATACACATGACTGTGATGCATATACTTACCTTGTGGTCTTGAGTTGGCTTAGGATGGAATGAACCTGTGTAAACAAGGTTAGATAACACAGATACACCTACTAGCCAGAGCAAATAGAAGAAACCACAAGAATACCAAGACTGGGATAACATGTAGAGAATGAGTACTAAGTACCAAATTAGATTAGACATGTCCCCAAAGGTAAAGATATGCAATGAATTTATGGAATTTCTTTCCCTTTGATGTCTTGCTCCCCCTGAATCTAGCATGGGATACTGGGAGAAGATAGGGAACAGAAACTCAGAGCTCAAGAAAGTAAATGAACAAAGCTAAAGCAAAATAAGCACATATGAACATGTCTTTCCCCTCAAGAAGACATGTGGCATCTCTCCTCTTGAACATGAAGCATCTGGGATCCTTGAGGATTACTCTCTTCTTGAGTATTCTCTCCCCCTGGAGATCTGTCTCTCCCCCTGTGGAAGTGATACTCTCTCCCCCCCTTTGGAAGTGGTAAGCTTTGATGTGATCTCTTTGTCCCCCTTTGACATCAATTTCCAAGAAGGGCCTTCTGGAATTTGTCGTGAATGGGTTTGATCCTCGAGTCACAGCCCAAAGCACTGATAAAAATGAGATTCTTGTAGAGGACAAGATTCATTGAGTGGAGTTGGATCAAAAGCATTACAGAAGTAAGTGGCACATAGTTTTTCCTGTAGTGAGATCGGTATCACCAAGTTGTATTCTTCGGTAGCACCGAGAGGTTTCGGTGGGA
This sequence comes from Triticum dicoccoides, assembly GCF_002162155.2. Lineage (NCBI taxonomy): Eukaryota > Viridiplantae > Streptophyta > Magnoliopsida > Poales > Poaceae > Triticum > Triticum dicoccoides. Next base: position 490,892,208 of record NC_041381.1, on the reverse strand, counting down.
CCGAAAATAACAAACCGGTGAGATCAAGCTCATCACAGAGAAAACACTTGTCACCTCAGCTCACTAGACAAGTAAGATCTCACAAGGATTTGCAATGAATTAACTGAAAGATTTGCAATTAATTGGATGCAGGGAATGCAGAACAAATAGAAAAGAAAGAAATCTAGATGAAGTTTTCTTGAAAGGGGAAACAAACATGCATGAGACAAATGCAAGAGCACAGAAAAGAACACAAGTAAACTTCATCTAGAGATAGTCGGCGACAAGGTCACCTATGTTAGAGTATATTGACTTAGGAGTCAAGTGAGATCACTTCAACATAGGTCATACTCATCGTTTAAGCTCAAAATGGGGTTACCATTTATCGTTTAAGCATCTTGATGTATTCACATCTTGTCGAGTTGCTTTGACTCATGACTTGGAGTAAAGCTTCTCTAAGATGGAATGACATACCTTGGTTGGTGGTGTTGATCATGTAGTTGAACTTGTGTGGGTTGCTCAAGGTTGATGTAGCTCATCAAGAGTTGGGAGCACCACTTGGAATTTGAGTTCATCTACCTGCATGGGTTAGTTTTTGCAAGGAAGAGAACTTGTGTGTCCAAAATGACAATCATGAAACTCAACATAGAATTTGTCAAAGGATATGTTTGAATGGTTCCGTGCTTCCTTGTCTTGAACCACCATTTTGTAGAGACTTGGTGACGTAGAGATTGCTCAAGATGTGAGTAGGTTACAATATCATTGAATTCGATTCATCCAAGTACCTACATGGGTTAGATAACATGCAAGCTGCAAATATATCCAAGACATAAGATTTTCATCATAAGAGAAATATCAAGGATTAGTCATAAGCTCATGTATTACATGTATCCAATAGAGTTTCTACTCCAAGTTTGAAGCATCAATGATGTTCAATTCACCTCTTAACCTGCAAAACACTTTCTCATCAAGTGGTTTAGTGAAAATATCCGCTAATTGTTTTTTGGTGCGAACATGCTTAAGATTAATGTCACCCTTAGCAACATGATCTTGAATGAAATGATGACGAAATTCAATATGTTTAGTTCGAGAATGTTGCACGGGATTATGAGAAATTTTGATAGCACTTTCATTGTCACAAAGTAATGGAACATGTTTCACATATATCCCATAATCTTTAAGAGTTTGGGTCATCCAAAGTAAATTGAGCACAACATGAACCAGCGGCAATGTATTCCGCTTCGGCGGTGGATAAGGATACCGAGTTTTGTTTCTTGGAAGACCAAGACACAAGAGATCTACCAAGAAATTGACAAGTACCCGAAGTGGACTTTCTATCAACCACCGGCATAGTCCGAGTCGGAGTAGCCAACAAGATCGAAAGAGGCCCTCTTAGGATACCAAATGCCAAAATTTGGTGTATGGATTAAGTATCTCACTATCCTTTTCACAACCTTAAGATGAAATTCTTTAGGAGCAGCTTGATATCGTGCACACATGCACACACTTAGCATGATATCGGGACGTGAAGCACATAGATATAACAATGAACCAATCATAGAGTGATAAACCTTTTGATCAACCGGTTCACCATCTTTGGTCAAGTCAAGATGTCCACTAGTAGGCATGGGTGTAGTCATACCTTTGCATTCTTGCATATTGAACTTCTTGAATAAGTCCTTGGTGTACTTTCTTTGAGAGACAAAGGTACCTTCCTTAGTTTGCTTGATTTGCAAACCAAGAAAGAACTTGAGTTCACTCATCATAGACATCTCAAACTTCTCCGACATTAGCTTCCCAAACTTTTCACTAAAATGAGGGTTAGTAGAACCAAATATAATATCATCAACATAGATTTGGCACACAAATAGTTCTCCATTGACCCTTTTAGTAAAAAGAGTAGAATCTATTTTCCCAATTTCAAAGCCTTTTTCAATAAGGAACTTGGTCAAGCATTTATACCACGCTCTAGGGGCTTGTTTAAGACCATAAAGAGCTTTGTGAAGTTTGTAAACATGATTTGGTTTCTTAGGATTGACAAAGTCGGGTGGTTGCTTAACATAAACTTCCTCCTCTATTTCACCATTTAGAAAAGCACTTTTAATGTCCATTTGGTACAAGGTGATATCATGGTGATTAGCATAGGCAAGTAAGATGCGAATGGACTCAAGTCTAGCAACGGGAGCATAAGTCTCACCATAGTCCATACCTTTGACTTGTGTGTAGCCTTGGGCGACGAGACATGCTTTGTTGCGAACTACTTGTCCATCTTCATCTTGCTTGTTCCGAAACACCCATTTGGTACCGATGATGTTGTGGTTGTTGTCGGGCTTCTCAACCAATGTCCAAACTTGATTTCTCTCAAAGTTGTATAGCTCTTCATGCATGGCATTTATCCAATCTGGATCTTCCAATGCTTCTTCAACCTTCATAGGTTCAATGCTAGAGATGAATGAATAGTGTTCACAAAAGTTAGGTAAACGAGTTTTAGAGCGAGTGATTCTCCTGGTTTGGATATCATTGTAGATTTGCTCGACGGGATGGTCTTTAGCAATTCTTGCTCGAACTTGTGAAAGCTTTTGCTTGGGTCTTGGTTGAACATCTTCTTCATCTTGTTCTTCTTCTTGGCCTTCTTCATTGTTGGCGTTGTCGTTCTCTTGTCGTGGTGGAGAAGGAGGTTGTTGATGTTCATCTTGATGCACTTCCTTGTTTCCTTCATCTTGGTGAGTCCCACTTGTGGCTGCTTCCGTATCAACTCTTGGTTCACCTTGTCATGAGGTAGAAGCTTCCACTTGAACGGACGAGGTACTCTCCTTCACCTCCGTTGGGCGAATCTTGCCAATAGATAAGTCTTGGATTGCTTCCGAGGGATCTTTGTCTCCTACATCAATTGGCAATTGCTCTACTTGCGAGCTGTTAGATTCATCAAACTTCACATCTACCGTTTCGTCAACCTTTCGGGTGAAATTATTGTAGACACGGTATGTGTGAGAGTTTGAGCCATAACCAAGTAGGAAACCTTCATGAGACTTAGGAGCAAATTTAGAACGATGATGCTTATCAAGAATGTAGCACTTTGAGCCGAATACTCGAAAGTATCCAACTTGGGGTTTGTTACCGGTGACGAGCTCGTATGCCGTCTTGCCGAGTAGCTTGTGAAGATACAAGCGATTTGTTGCATGACAAGCCGTCTCAACCACTTCTGCCCAGAAGTGCTTTGGCGTCTTGTACTCATCAGGCATCGTTCTCGCCATTTCGATGAGCTTCCAGTTCTTCCTCTCAACAACTCCATTTTGTTGAGGTGTGTACGTAGCCGAGAACTCGTCTGAAATCCCTTCTTCGTCAAGAAAGGTGTCCACATTTGCATTCTTGAACTTCGTTCCGTTGTCGCTGCGAACCTTCTTGATCTTCACTTCAAATTGATTTTGGGCCTTCTTAGCGAAGTTTTTGAAGATCTTTTGGACCTGCGATTTATCATCGAGAAAGAACACCCACGTAAATCTTGAAAAATCATCAACTATAACTAGACCAAAAGAATTTCCACCGAGACTCTTGTAAGCATTGGGACCAAAAAGATCCATGTGAAGTAGCTCGAGTGGCCTCCTTGTGGTCATGATGTTCTTCACGGGATGCCTTCCTCCAACCTGTTTACCTGCTTGACAAGCGCTGCAAAGTCTATCCTTATAAAATATGACATCATTAACTCCAAGGATATGATTTCCCTTAATAAGCTTGTCAAGGTTTCGCATACCAACAAGACCTAATTGTCTATGCCATAACCAACCTTTAGAAGATTTAGCAATAAAGCAAGTTCTAGGTTGAGCCTTTTTAGTGAAATCAACAATGTAAAGATCACCTCTACGTATACCGGTAAAGACCATTTTATAATTATCTCTATGAAACACTTGGCAATCTACTTCAGTGAATAGGACATTGAAACCGAAATCAGCAAGTCTAGATACTGAAAGTAAGTTGTAGCCAAGAGATTCAACGAGCATGACATTTTGTGTGGAGCTATCATGTGATATGTCCACCTTACCGAGGCCAACCACCTTACCCTTTGAGTTGTCACCGAAAGTGACATACTTTCGAGCACCATCATTTTTAGCAAGCTCGCGGAACATGTCTTTATCTCCGGTCATGTGATCGGTACATCCACTATCAAGAACCCATTCCTTTCCTCCTGCCATATATCCCTGAAGATTTGCCATAAGACCAAAGTGTCTCATTGCATCATCAAGATCAAAGTCACTATCATCATCCTCATCATAGTATCCATGTTCAACATCGTCATGTGGTGGATCAAATCCTAGAGAGGGTGATTCGTTAGAGTGAGTTTGACAATGATCTTGCTTATGAATTTTTATAGCTTCGGAAATAATATCACTAATAATTCCAACATCTCCTTTGGCACGCATAAGGTTTGTAAGTTCAAATAGACAAACACCAAACATAGGATCACTGGAATTCATCTTACTCAAGGCAATAGACTTATGGAGAATTTCATCTAGATTTTTCAAGGAATAATTTGGAAAGTGTTCCTCAAGAAATGTCCATATAGTGTAGGCACACTCAAGAGTAGGCAAGTTTCTGATCAAGTTTCTAGGCAAGCCTCTAGTGATAATATTAACAGATCTAAGATTCCTAATCATGTCAATTGACTCATCAAGGGTAGGATGCATAGGATCAACATGAGGTGCACAAGGGCTAGCAATGTACTTGTTCAATTGATATTGATTGAAAATTACAAGCATCTCATTTTTTCATTCATGAAAATACTCCCCATCAAGTATAGGCACTCTATGTCTAAGACTCCCAATAGTAGACTCATCCATCTTCCTCCAATGGTGTTTAAAGCAAAGCAATAGAGACCAAAGCTCTGATACCAATTGAAAGGGATCGAGAAGAGGTGTCCAGAGGGGGGTGATTAGAAACAAAGTACCAAAAGTTGTAGTTTTTAACTTCTTTAAGTTGGAGTGGAGTTTAGGCACAAGTTTAACACTCACAATACATAACAAGCAGGCATGCATAGAGTATATGAGCAGCGGAAAGTAAAGCATGCAACTTGCAAGAATGTAAAGGGAAGGGATTGGAGGATTCAAACGCAATTTGGAGACACGGTGATTTTTGAGACGTGGTTCCGATAGGTGGTGCTATTGTACATCCACGTTCATGGAGACTTCAACCCACGAAGGGTAACGGTTGCGTGAGTCCACGGAGGGCTCCACCCACAAAGAAGCAACCTTGTCTATCCCACCATGGCCGTCTCCCACGAAGGACTTGCCTCACTAGCGGTAGATCTTCACGAAGTAGGCGATCTCCTTGCCCTTACAAACTCCTTGGTTCAACTCCACAATCTTGTCGGAGGCTCCCAAGTGACACCTAGCCAATCTAGGAGACACCACTCTCCAAGAAGTAACAAATGGTGCATTGATGATGAACTCCTTGCTCTTGTGCTTCAAATGATAGTCTCCCCAACACTCAACTCTCTCTCACAGGATTTGGATTTGGTGGAAAGAAGGATTGAGTGGAAAGCAACTTGGGGAAGGCTAGAGATCAAGATTCATATGGTAGGAATGGAATATCTTGGCCTCAACACATGAGTAGGTAGTTCTCTCTTAGAAATAGGATGCTGGAAGTGTAGGTTCGTTCTGATTGCTCTCTCCACGAATGAAGAGGAGGTTGATGGGTATATATAGACTCCACACAAAATCTAACCGTTACACACAATTTACCAATCTCGGTGGGACCGAATCAACAAACTCGGTCTGACCGATTTAGTAAACCTAGTGACCGTTATGATTTTCGGTGGGACCGACATGCAACTCGGTAGGACCGATATGGTTAGGGTTAGGGCATAATGTAATCTCGGTGAGACCGATTACACAAACTCGGTGACACCGATTTTGGTAATAAGCTAACCAGAGAGTTGGTCAGGCAAACTCGGTGGGACCGATTACTCAAACTTGGTGGGACCAATTTTGGTAATAAGTTAACCAGAGAGTTTTCATTATAATCTCGGTAGGACTGACTATTGAAACTCGGTAAGACCGATTTTGATAATGGACATACACAGAGAGATTACAATCCCATCTCGGTGAGATCGAGATCCCTATCAGTGAAACCGATTTCCCTAGGGTTTGTGGCAGTGGCTATGACATCTGAACTCGGTGGCGCCGGATAGAAAGAATCGGTGGGGCCGAGTTAGACTTTTGGTTTAGGACATATGTGGATGTGAGAAAGTAGTTGAGGGCTTTGGAGCATATCACTAAGCACTTTGAGCAAGAAAGCCATTAAGCAACACCTCATCCCCTCTTGATAGTATTGGCTTTTCCTATAGACTCAATGTGATCTTGGATCACTAAAATAGAAAATGTAGAGTCTTGATCTTGGAGCTTGAGCCAATCCTTTGTCCTTAGCATCTTGAAGGGGTTGTCGGTCTTCTGGGAACGGGGGTCCCCAGACTTGCCTGCCTGTGGCCTGCGGTGTGGCTCAAGGGGCGGCCTAGCACGGCCCATCTTCATCAGCACGAGCTCAAGACCCTCGCAAGGGGCCAAGCCTCGCGGGGTGGACGACAAGAAGCTTCCTCAGGCACGGCCTCGTTAGGCTGGCTCACGAGGAGGTGGAGAGATCAAGGCGGGGTACCTCACGAGGTGCCCATTACGCAAGCCATGACGACCAAGGGCGCCAGGCAGGCGCCAGCCCGCGCAGTGTCCTCCTTTCCTCTTTGGTGCAAAGGGAGCAAGCGCAGGCGAGAGCATTAAGCAAAGGCATCCGTTTCGGTGCAACAAGACCAAGACCGTCACAACTGCAGGAAGGAGGTCATTGTGGAGCCCAAGCCGGCGTCACCACCAGAGCCTTTTGCAGGCGAGGACCAACTTTAGTCAGGATAAGTGTACTAGATGTTCCCCTTCAAAATGGCCAATTGTTGGCGCCCTTCCCGCTCAATATTTGGGAAGAGGCCCAGGGCCTTTGCCTATAAATAGGACTAGCCACCCACAAGGTGGGATCGATGGGAAGATAGAGATCATCATCTAGAAACCAGCAGAGAGAGAGAGACTGAACTCCCCCGAGCAGTTCATCGCACCAGCCAAGAACAGACCCTCGCTAGGCTATTCTTCCTTGTATTGTTCATTATCAGCCCAAGAGGCAATCCACCACACCACAAACTAGAGTAGGGTATTACACCACAATGGTGGCCCGAACTAGTATAAACCCTGTGTCTCTTGTGTTGTTCCTTTCATAGCTTAGATCCTAGCGAGGCGGTGAGGTGCAGGTAGAAATCTCCGAGCGCACCCCAGTGTTCAAATCTAGAGGGTCTGCCGGAACCCGAAATCCGACATTTGGCGCGCCAGGTAGGGGTGCGCCGGAATTCGTCTCCCGCCGCCCTGTTCTTCACCGACCACCGCATCCATGTCGGACGCTCGTTGGGCCCGTGCCGAGTGCCGAGCTGCTCTCGCTTCCGGCGTCGCCCAAACGGCCCCCATCGGCGGCCGCCCACGCTGTTCCCCATCGCCTGCAATCAACGTCGCCACCGGCCCGGCGGGGAACGAGCAGCAAGCATCGTCCCAGCATCCGTCAGTGAGGCGAGACGGCCGCACTGCTACTCCCTCACTCACCCCAGCTGGTTCTTCATCCCGCGCGCTCCGCATGACCATGGAGGCTCGAGCTGCGCTCATCGCGGCAAACGAGCTCCTGCGCTACCGCCTAGTTGACGACGTCTACGAAGAGTGGCTCGACCGCGTCGCCGAGCTCGTCCGCGCCGCAGGTGGCTCCCCCGCACCATCCATCTTGCTGCACCGCGCCCCGCCCTGCGTGGGCAATGAAGCTCCGGGGGCGCCTCAGCCGCCTCCTCCTCAAGAAGGCGTCCTGGCGCCAAGGCGCGTGGCCCCTGGGCGGAACCCTCTCTGTCCGGCGCCAGCGCGGCAAGGGCAGAGTTGCCAAGAGGTCCCTCATCCCCAAGAAGCCGCCCGAGTGCTCCCTGCTCCGGCCCGTCGCGACCACGCTCCTGTTCTAGCACGCCAAGACCCCGCGCTGCTCCCAGCTGCAGCACATGGGGACCCTCAAGACCAAGCTCCTCGTCACCCAAGGCCTCCCGTGGTCACAGCAGGCTGCCGCGCCTTCACCACCGAGTTGCGCAGTGTCGCATGGCCCGGCAAGTTCAAGCCAGATCTGCCTCCTCGCTACGACGGCACGGCCGACCCTGTGGAGTTCCTCCAGCTCTATGAGCTGGGCATCAAAGCCGCCAACGGGAATGAGAAGGTCATGGCGAACTGGTTTCCCATGGCACTCAAGGACAGGGCACGCACCTGGCTCCTGAACCTGGCTCCTGGCATGATCTCCTCCTGGGACGAGATGCGCACCCGTTTCATCGCCAACTTCCAAGGTACTCGCGACCGGCCACCTGCCGTGAGAGACATGCACCGCATCAAGCAGCAACCAGGGGAGACCCTGCAGAAGTACATCCAACGCTTCAACAACGCACGCCTCAAGATTCAAAGGGGACCGAGGAGGCCATCATCTCGGCCTTCTCCGACGGTGTGCGTGACGTCAAGATGAAGGAGGAGCTGGCAATGCATGAAGATCTGTGCACTTCCTTGGAGCTGTTCAACTTGGCGAACAAGTGCGTCAGGGCTGAGGAAGGGCGCCTTTCCCTCCTCGAGCTACCAGCCGCAGACCTAGAAGAGAAGAAATCCAAAGCCAAGGACGTGAAGCGCAAGGGGGCTACCGTGCTCGCGGCAGAACCAGACACCAAGCGGGGCAGAGATCAGCTCAAGTCCTTCAAGGGCAGCCAGTACTGTGTGTACCACGACCTGCACACCCACAACACAAACGAATGCCAAGAGCTCCGAGCCGTGCGAGAAGGGAGGATCGGCCAGCGCCCCAACGATCGAGGCTACGGCCGAGGAGGAGGAAGGAACGCAGGATGCTGGGAAGACCGCGGCCCTTGCCAAGGGTGGCGTGACCGACCTCGCGAGGATCGCTGGTAGGATTAGCCTCGTGAGGGAGACTGGAGGGATCAGCCTCGCGAGGATTGTCCACAAGGAAACGCAGGCCTCCCTCCTATGCCACCGCAGCCAAGGAGAAACGAGGACCATCATCAGGACGAGGGGGCTTGGGGCTTCCAGGAGCCGCGCGTGATTGCCTGCATCCTGGGCGGAGCTCAAGCCCCAGCCTCTCAATGCATCTTCAAGCAGTTCGCCCGCGAAGTGAATGCAGTCCTCCCCAAGCTCGAAGCCACGCGCCCCCTCAGGTGGTCGGCGTGCGCCATCACGTTCAGCTCAGCGGATCAGCTCAAGTGCGCGGCCACAGCCGGAGTCCTCCCGATGCTTTGCTCCCCAGTCATCAGCAACATGCAAGTCACCAGGACCCTCATCGACGGTGGGGCAGGGCTCAACGTCCTGTCCGTAGTGTCACGACCGGTTTTCCAATAAAAATATTTATTGAGAAACCAATCTTTTGAGTCCAGTATGAGAGAAATCCTCCTCACTGGTAGACAAATTCTTGATACAATAAGCCAGTAGCATAAAATATATTACAGGGTCGAACTACGGTTGCTCAACCAAATTATTACAAGCACGCCAATAATTATACATAATGGCGGACATGACACAGTGGTGTGGAGGCATACTACTGACTCGAGGATAGGGTGGTGGTGGAGAAACACAGCGGAGAGAGAGATACAAGACTCTAAGTCTGTCATCTCATCGAGCGTCGAGGTGAGGCTCGATGAATTTATTTGGTAGCGGAAGCGGATATAAAACAGTGACCAAATCCAGGGTCGCACGAGACTGACTGGGAGTCCTCTAGGTGTCGGACTCACTATCAAACTCTTCATCCATGAGATCGCCTTCGTCAGCATCTGGCCAAATCAACAAGCCAGTGAGTACTTTGAAAGTACTCGCAAGACAGTTCGGACGTAAGATATAACAAATGCATGCATGAATGCGTCATGAATAATCCACCAATGTACATTCAAAAATTAGCATAACAAGGTAAGTAAAAGGGAAACGGCGGTAGTTCGCCTGAAATCCCAACAAAACATAAATGAAGACCAATCGGGTGTCTGAAGCGACGCCTCGAAAGGTGAACAAATAAATATAAGGAAATGATGCCACAGTCGGGCGTCTTAGCGACACCACATAAAGGGCTTAAAAAGAAATGCCACAGTCGGACGTTGGGGCGACATCACAGAAAGGGCTCTAAAAGAAATGCCACAGTCGGACGTCGGGGCGACATCACAGAAAGGGCTTTAAAAGATATGCCACAGTCGGACGTCGGGGCGACATCACAGAAAGGGCTTTAAAAGAAAGTGAAATACAACAATGCCACAGTCAGGCATCTGAGCGACATCGCAGAAAGGGCTTTTATTCGCAAGGAAATAATACTCATAAATAATGTTCAATTCATGAGAATAAATGGGTTAGTCCATCCACAGGAATAATCATTTAACCGGACTTAGCACTCATGCCATTCACCGGAGTCTCTGTCATCAAAACTGACATTTGATCAGGATAAGATAATATCGATCTAGGACATGGAATAGATGATTTGGAGGAATATATGACTCTGCAGAGTTTGTACAAAATTTTTCCCACAGCCAACGGATTTCCGTAGTCACGAAGGACTAGTTCCGTTTACGGTATTTCGGAAGAAAACACAGCTAACCAGTACACACCCATCCTACCTCTCGATGCTAGGAATCACCCTAGACATCGTCCAAGAAAAACTTTTGAGACGGGGAGATCACAATCTCGAATAGCATGGGATCAAATTTATATACGCGCGCTCTAAGGGGTGCCCCCCTCTCGGTCCCAACCGGAAACACCCATGCCCCCTGACCGGATGACTGGCTTTAATCCAGGGCCATGGAACCATCATCACGGCCTCTCCTTTTGGTGTGTACCAGGAAAGCGGTTTGCAACTTACTAAACCATATTCCTTGCGGAAAACATGTGGTAGTACAGGGAAGGAAATGAGAGGAACTGGACCGATACGGTTTGACACTGAAGTCACATAGTCTGGCATAAGACTGGCATGCTACAACACTGCCATCTTACCCATCCTCATGCCAACACATGGCCATTCATACTCACATCCATCCACTTATGGATCATCGAACTCACTTACCTCAATATTGCATAAAATAACGTTCATCGATATGCTCCTCAACATGCCATGAAACTAACTAAATGCAAAACATGCCAAGACACTCATCATATCAAAAGTTCAAACATGCTTGCCTGGTTCAGATTAGTCGGAGCCTAGCTCGGTGAAGTTCGCGGCTCCGTCACCTCCTTCGGTATCTACGGTATAAAGAAAATATATGCGCTATCGTAAATACCAAGGGGTGCACAAAAAGTATTCCAAATATTTTTCAAATAAATTTGATAAAAAAACTAGACAAAATTTTAAAGAGAACAGAAAAAGAATCAATCAAAAATACTTTTCTGTTTAAAAGTTATAAGGGTTTTTGTCCAGGGACTCATCTGTAATGAAACAGAAGATTTCCAGGGGCTAGCTTATAAAAACAAAAAACGCTTCGGCAGAAACTACGCCAGCCCAAAGGGAAAGCGCATTTGGCAGAAGGCGTTTTCAGAAAACGCTTCGTTTAGAAAGGACAGAGAGGCTGACAGCGGGTCCCGCCTGTCAGGTTTGAACTTTCAAAAAAAAGGGGGAAACGAAGCTCGTCGGGGCCCGAGAGCCACGGTGGTCGCCGACGGCGATCCACGGAGAGGCAGGGGGGTCGGAGGGTACCTCCGTGTTCAGGGCGCCATTCCGCGTCGGTTGGTGGTGGTGGTGGTCGCCGGCGAGTACCACGTCGACGGCGAGCCTGGCTCCGGCGGATGGCGGCTCGGGTGGTTGCGGACTTCGTCGGAGAGAGCTATGAAGATCAAATTGAGGAGGGGGTTAGGCTTCTGGTAGCTAGAGGGGGTAACGGATGGGGTTTGGGCGCCGGAGACGGCCTCACCGGAGCGAATCGAGCTGGTGGCCGAGGCGGAGCGAGGCGGCCGGAGTCGAGGAAGAAGGGCCCCTCGAGGCTCTTCTAGTTGCTGGTCGGGGTCCAGTGAGGTGGTGGAGGTGTGCGGGGGCGAGAGGGAGCTTAGGGGCGCTATATATAGCCGGCCCGAGGCGGTTGCCGCGAACGGGATAAGTCCGGCGAGTGATTACAGCGGCGCTGTGGTTGGGCAGTGGGATTAGGGGCTTGGGCAACGCCGTTGAGGTCCACCGGTTCCATTTAGCTGCTAATCGGGCTAGGATTTGGTGCTATGGGCGAGTTCGACAGAACGGGGCGGCGCGGGCCCGTCGGCGGCAGTGAGCACGTTCCGTGCTTGCCGGGCCACGGCGACGGTGCCACGGGCGTGCGCTGGCATGCATGAGGCCACGCGGAGAGCAGAGGGGCATTGGGCGGCGCCGAACGGCGCTGAGCCACCGTTCCGTCCCCTGTCGGCCGCCACGGGAGGTCCCGACGCCGCAGAAGACGCCGGCGGGGGCGGGCCAGCGTGCCACCGACGCCAGGAAGAGGCCAAGTGCGCGTGTGGTGCTCCAGACAGTAGGAAGAGGCGGCGAGGAACGTGCCAAGTGCACTGTGAACACGTGAGTGAAGCTGACGGACGAAAAATGACACTGAAGTCTGAATTTTCTGAATTTGCAAAGGAACAGTGCAGCTCAGGTGTTCGACAGAATGTTTTTGGCCTCTGGGGATTTTTCCTTGAGCTGATTTTTGGTGGAGTGGCTTCTCATTGCTCCAGTAGGCTGCATGATTTTTGGTGAAATTTTTGGAGGAGTGTAGATATGAATTTCATCAAATTTGGCAAATCTGGTCCAAACTTGCAGAGACTGAATTTTGAAAAATTTGAAAAGAGAAGGAGTGGATCAAGATGGTTCTGGGTTGTGGGTACAAAGGACTTTCCAGGAGAGTTGGTTTGGTATAAAAACTCAAAGGCAAAGTGGTACTTGCTTTGAAAATTACTAAGGCTCAAAATAATTTGCAGAATTGATTTGAGGGGAAAAATAATTAGAATAAAATCCAAAACTTGCTTGGATTAGCTGGGACAGAGAACTTAGGCTGATTACAAGGAGTAGGGGAGGTTTTGGAGGGGTTTTACCACATGGGAAAAAATGCCAAGTCATGGGTGGTTTCCAAGATATGAAAATCCCAAATTTTCATAGAGTTTCTTTTTAAAAGAAAAACAAATTAAACTCCCAAAATAATTTGAGAGGGAACCAATAGAGAAGAAGTTTCAAAAGATCAAACACCACAGTTTGAAGAAAAAATAAAATCCTTGCCAAAGAAAAGAAAGTTTTTAAGAGGAAGGATTTTCTGGAAAAAAATGGCCTCTTTTCAAAAACCACAAAGTTTTTTGATGAAAACCAAAAATTAAAATTTTGGAGTGTCACATGTAGAGACATTCAACAATCTTCAAGTGCCTTACGATCAGCTTCAGCCAACCAAGCCTTTCTCTGGAGTCACCGATGGCTCCACGGTTCCGATTGGGCAGGTCCGCCTCCCTGTCACCTTCGGGGCGCGCAACAACTACCGCACCGAGCTCATCGACTTTGACGTCGCCCACATTCGCCTACCATACAACGCCATCCTCGGGTACCCAGCTCTCGCCAAGTTCATGGCCATGACTCATCACGGCTACAACGTCCTCAAGATTCCAGGAAGCGGTGGAGTCATCACGGTGCCTTGTGAAGAAAGAGACGATGTGTGCTATCTGGAGAGAGCTTTTCAGGCCGCGTCACTTGAAGACCCAGATCGCGGGAGTGGGAGGCTCCCTGAGACCACTCCCAAGAAGAAGAAGACATCGCCAGGCCCAACCCCTCAGGAGGCAGGCCCCTCAGGGTCTGCGCTTGCTCAGGGGGCACCTCCTTCTGTCGCATAGGAAGGCGCGCCTGGCGCCGTCATCAAGCAAGGCTCGGGGGCTCCCTCCTGGAGGGCCGCCGACCTTGCTAAGGTCACGAGGGAGGCGCTTGGGCACCGCTTGGAGGCGTGTTTCAAAGCATGTTTCCCTCAGGAAGGAGCAAGGCAATGAGGGCCAAACCCTCAGGAGTTCGTCAGTCAGATCACGCAGGAGTTGCAGGAGTCAAGAGTCATGAGTGGCAGCCGCCGCTTACCCGCTGCAGCTCCCCATCCAGGCGAGGATGGTGGGCTGCGCGTCTACGTCGACATCCCAGGGCTCAACCGAGCCGCCTCTCAGGAGCGCTTCTGGCCCTCACGCGCGGGGCGCTGCGAAGGCCCACCCCACAGCTACGTTCGCATGCCCTACAGCTTGCCGAATGCGGCCGCCGTGTACCGCCTCATGGGGAGCATCCTGGTGTAGGCGTTCTGGGAACGGGAGTCCCCAGACTTGCCTGCCTGTGGCCTGTGGTGTGGCTCAAAGAAGGCCCAGCACGGCCCATCTTCATCAACACAAGCTCAAGACCCTCGCGAGGGACCAAGCCTCGCTGGGGGACGACAAGGAGCTTCCTCAGGGACGGCCTCATCAGGCTGGCTCACGAGGAGGCAGAGAGTTCAAGGCGGGGTACCTCGCGAGGTGCCCATGACGCAAGCCATGACGACCAAGGGCGCCAGCTGGGCGCCAGCCCATGCAGTGTCCTTCTTTCCTCTTTGGTGCAAGGGGAGCAAGCGCAGGCGAGAGCATCAAGCAAAGGCATCCATTTCGGTGCAACAAGACCAAGACCAGTCCAACGGCAGGATGGAGGTCACCGTGGAGCCCAAGCCGGCGTCACCACCAGCGCCTTTGATAGGCGAGGACCAACTTTAGTCAGGATAAGTGTACCAGATGTTCCCCTTCAAAATGGCCAATTGTTGGCGCCCTTCCCGCTCAATATTTGGGAAGAGGCCCAGGGTCTTTGCCTATAAATAGGACAAGCCACCATAGTATCTAGGCATGGAGAATCAACCCCTCCAAAGGGACAACACCACCACAAGAACAGACCCTCGCGAGGCTGTTCTTCCTTGTATTGTTCATGATCAGCCCAAGAGGCAATCCACCACACCACACACTGGAGTAGGGTATTACACCACCATGGTGGCCTGAACCAGTATAAACCCTGCGTCTCTTGTGTTGTTCTTCTCGCAGTTTAGATCCTAGCGATTTGGTGAGGAACGGGTAGGTAGAAGGCGAAACCTCCGCGCGCACCCCAGTGTTCCAACCTCAAGGGTCTGCCGGAACCCTAAATTCGACATTTGGCGCGCCAGGTAGGGGTGCTCCGGAATTCGTCTTTCGTCGCCTTGTTCTTCTCCGACTGTCGCGATCATGTCTGACGCACGCCGGGTTCGCGTCGAGCGCCGAGCCGCCCTCGCTTCCCGCGTCGCCCAGATGGCTCCCGTCGGCGGGCTCCCTCGTCGTTCCCCGTCACCTGCCGTCAACGCCGCCACCGGCCCGGCGGGGAACGAGCAGCAAGCATCGTCGTCCATGAGGCGAGACGGCCGCACCGCTACACCCTCGCTCACCCCTGCTGGTTCTTCGTCCCGCGCGCCCCGTGCGGCCATGGAGGCTCGAGCTGCGCTCATTGCGGCAAATGAGCTCCTGCGCTACCGCCCAATCGACGACGTCTACGAAGAATGGCTCGACCCAGTCGCCGAACTCGTCCGCGCCGCTGGGGGCTCCCCCGCGCCATCTTTCTCGCTGCACCGTGCCCCGCCATGCGCGGGCAATGAAGCTCCTGGGGCGCCTCAGCCGCCTTCCCCTCAAGAAGGCGCCCTGGCTCCAAGGCGCGCGGCCCCTGGGCGGAACCCGCCCCGTCAGGCACCAGCGCGGCAGGAGTAGAGCTGCCAAGAAGTCCCTCGCCCTCGAGAAGCTGCCCGAGCGCTCCCTGCTCCAGCTCGTTCCGACCATGCTCCTGCTCCAGCACGTCAAGACCCCGCGTTGCACCCAGCTGCGGCGCACGGGGACCCGCAGGACCAAGCTCTTCGTCCTCCAAGGCCTCCCGTGGCCACAGCGGGCTGCCGCGCCTTCACCACCGAGCTGCGCACCGTCGTGTGGCCCGGCAAGTTCAAGCTAGACCTGCCTCCTCGCTACGACGGCACTGCTGACCCTGCAGAGTTCCTCCAGCTCTACGAGCTAGGCATCTAGGCTGCCAACGGAGACGAGAAGGTCATGGCGAACTGGTTTCCCATGGCACTCAAGGACGGGGCCCACACCTGGCTCCTGAACCTGGCCCCAAGCATGATATCCTCCTGGGACGAGATGCGCATCCGCTTCATCGCCAACTTCCAGGGTACTCACGACCGGCCACCCGCCGTGAGCAACATGCGCCGCATCAAGCAGCAACTAGAGGAAACCCTGCAGAAGTACATCCAGTGCTTCAACAATGCGCGCCTCAAGATTCCGAAGGTGACCGAGGAGGCCATCATCTCAGCCTTCTCTGACGGCGTGCGCGACGTCAAAATGAAGGAGGAGCTCGCAATGCATGAAGATCTGTGCACTTCCTTGGAGTTGTTCAACCTGGCGACCAAGTGTGCCAGGGCCGAGGAAGGGCGTCTATCCCTCCTCGAGTTACCTGCCGCAGACCCAGAAAGAGAAGAAGCCCAAGGCCAAGGACGTGAAGCGCAAAGGGGCTGTCGTGCTCGCGGCAGAACCAAACACCAAGCGGGGCAGAGATCAGCCCGAATCCTCCAAGGGCAGTCGGTACTGCGTGTACCACGACCTCCACACCCATAACACCAATGAATGCCAAGGAGCTCAGGGCCGTGCGTGAAGGACGGACTAGCCGGCGTCCTGACCGCAGCGACCGGGGCTACGGCCGAGGAGGAGGAAGGAACACAGGACGCTGGGAAGACCATGGCCCACATCAAGGGTGGCGCGACCAACCACGCGAGGATCGCTGGCAGGACCCGCCTCGCGAGGGAGGCTGGAGGGATCAGCCTCGCAAGGATCGCCCGCAAGGTAACGCAGGCCTCCCTCCGCTACCGCCGCAGCCAAGGAGAAATGAGGACTGTCATCAGGACGAAGGGGCTGGGGGCTTCCAGGAACCACGTCCGATCGCCTGCATCCTGGGCGGAGCTCAAGCCCCAGCCTCTCAGCGCATCTTCAAGAAGTTCGCCCGCGAAGTGAATGCAGTCCTTCCCAAGCTCGAGGCCACGCGCCCTCTCAGGTGGTCGGCGTGTGCCATCATGTTCAGCTCAGCGGATCAACTCAAGTGCGCGGCCACAGCCGGAGTTCTCCCGATGATTTGTTCCCCAATCATCAGCAACATGCTAGTCACAAGGACACTCATCGATGGCGGGGATGGGCTCAACGTCCTGTCCGTGGAAACATTCAACAATCTCCAAGTGCCCTACAATCAGCTTGAGCCAACCAAGCCTTTCTCCGGAGTCACCGACGGCTCCACGGTCCCGATTGGGCAGGTCCGCCTCCCTCTCACCTTCGGGGCACGCGACAACTACCGCACCAAGCTCATCGACTTCGACGTCGCCCACATTCGCCTACCGTACAACGCCATCCTCGGGTACCCAGCGCTGGCCAAGTTCATGGCCGTAACCCACCACAGCTACAACGTCCTCAAGATGCCAGGGAGTGGCGGAGTCATCACGATGCCCTGCGAAGAGAGAGACGCAGTGTGCTCCCTGGAGCGAGCCTTTCAGGCCGCATCACTGGAAGACCCGGATCGCGGAAGCAGGAGGCTTCCCGAGGCCGCCCCCAAGAAGAAGACATCGACCCGCCCGGCCCCTCAGGAGGCAGGTCCCTCAGGGCCCGCGCCTGCTCAGGGGGAACCTCCTTCCATCGCATAGGGAAGCACGCCCGGTGCCCTCCTTAGGCAGGGCTCGGGGGCTCTCCCCTGGAGGGCCGTCGACCTTGCCAAGGTCACGAGGGAGGCGCTTGGGCACCACATGGAGGCGTGTTTCGAAGCACATTTCCAGCAAGAAGAAGCAAGGCAAGGAGGGCCAAACCCTCAGGAGTTCGTCAGCAAGGCCATTCAGGAGCTACAGGAGTCAAGGGTCATGAGAGGCAGCCGCCGCTTACCCGTTGTGGCCCCTCATCCAGGCGAGGATGGTGGGCTACGCGTCTGCATCGACATACCAGGGCTCAACCAAGCCGCGTCTCAGGAGCGCCTCTGGCCTTCGCGAGTGGGACGCTGCGAGGGTCCGCCCCACAGCTACGTTCGCATGCCTTATGGCTCGCCGAACGCGGCTGCTGCATACCAGCGCCTCATGAGGGCCATCCTGGAGGCTCAAGGGGTCAGGCATTCCGCAGCCCTGGTGGAGATGGAGATGCTCCATGAGGAGCCACCAACGCCTCCAGAGCCTCCCGAGGCCCCAGGGCCTGGGGGCTCATGAGGATCTGCTCCCAGAGCCCACCGAGTCTGCTGCATCAAAACCCCTTCGTCTTCAGCATCATCAGGTGACATCTTTTAAGTTTCATTTCCAGCTGGGAGCGCCCTCGGGGCTGCATTATTCCCAGGCCGCGTGGGTCCGTACCTGTGGCGTGTATATCTTTTATTTCATGTTCTGAGCTTACTCTGCTGGGGGCGCCCCTCGGCTGCATTATCCCCAAGCCGCACGGGTCAGACCCAGTGGCATGTACCCCTCTTGCATTTATCTTAGGGCCATGTTTTCGACCCATCGTGCTTGTTATTTGGTGCCTGTTCATGGTACCTTTTCTTCTTGGATGTCGCAAGCTTGCGCGTTAAAGGGGGGGTTCCTGAGAATCGCGACTCAGGGCTCCTACCGGCTCTCCGGCTCTCACCCTCTGGTCTTGCCCACGGCATCGCGCCCCGGCATACCAGCGACGGATGAGACCAGCCCGAGAGCCGGGACCCGAGGACGTAGAGTTTCGACATCTAACCCAGCTTGCGCGTTAAAGGGGGGGTGCCTGAGCATCGCGACTCAGGGCTCCTATCGGCTCTCTGGCCCTCACCCTCTGGTCTTGCCCATGGCATCGCGCCCTGGCATACAAGCGACGGCTGAGACCAGCCCGAGAGCCGGGACCCGAGGACGTAGAGTTTCGACATCTAACCCAGCTTGCGCGTTAAAGGGGGGGTGCCTGAGCATCACGACTCAGGACTCCTACCGGCTCTCCGGCCCTCACCCTCTGGGGTTTCCCACGGCATCGCGCCCTGGCATACCAGCGACGGCTGAGACCAGCCCGAGAGCCGGGACCCGAGAACGTAGAGCACCGGCATCTAGCCAAATTTGCAGGAACACACCCCAAGATAAGGACCAGCGTCGGGCGCAACCCACCTTGGGGTAGGGCCCCGTGAGTCCCGAGCTGGATTGCGGATGGACCAGTACACCTCGCCAGGCCTTTCGTGCCTCGCCGCCTCTCCAAAGCAACTAACGGCTAACCGTCGATTGTCGCGACGAACTCTCATTTCTTCTGTGATGAGCCTGCAGGGTCCCCCGAGGAGCATCGCCATGCGAGGCCCTCATGGTGTCTTCTTCACCCTCGTCCACGCAAACCTCTTGCACGTTAAAGGAGGGGTACCTGAGCATCGCGACTCAGGGATCCTACTGGTTCTCCAGCCCTCACCCTCTGGCCTTGTCCATGGCATCGCGACCTGGCATACCAGCGACGGCTGAGACTCGCTCGAGGGCCGGGACCCGAGGATGTAGAGCAGAAAGGGGAGCGAGGGCGAGAGGAGAGAAGCACGTGATGACCTCGCCAAGCAACCCCCCGTCGGCCATGGCACGGACCTAGCGCCGCATCAGGAAGCGTTCTTGACCCTCGAGATAAGTCACTCTCCGGGAACACTAGCTATCGCAGCACCATCCCCGCACTTAATGCAATCCCATCTTAGCAACGTCGCTCTCCTTTCTCACCAAATGATGGATGCTTGAGCGCCAAGAGGGACCTCCTGAGCATCGCGACTCAGGGTCTCTTACCGGGCCTCGGGCCGCTCACCTCCTGGCCTTGACCATGGCATCGCGACCTGGCATACCAGCGACGGCTGAAGCCGCCTTGGGACCGGGGCCTGTCGGCACAGAGCATCAAGCCCTCACGAGGTCTGACAGGAAGAGACTAAGCTAAGACGGAATAACCATCTCGCATTGCTTCATAATGAGGATCATATTGACAAAAGGAGCTACAGACACCTTACAAGCTCCCACGGGGTGTGTTCTTAGCTCCTCGCAGGGACAAAAGACGCGTATCCTAAGGAGTCCTAACTACCGGAACTGTGGCGGCAAACGCCATCATCAACAGTGGGACGCGTGAGGCTCGGCGCCAGCCTCATCCAGATCAGAGACGGCGGCGGCCTAACAGGCCCGTCCTGCTCCGAGATCGGCGCAGGATCGGGGGCTCATAGCTGTCATCGCTTGTCTCCGGAGTTGCGAAGAGCTCGGCGGAGTCGCTGGATCCTCCAGCACCCCCGCCACTTGAGGAGCTGCTGGAAGAGCGTGCGGCGACAGGCCTGGTCCCAGCCGCTCCAGAGCTTCTGCTGCCGCCTCTGGGACAGCACTCCAGCCGACGCCCGTCTTCATCGAAGACATTGAAGAGCATCATGGAAGCGCCATCGAACTCTAGGTGGATCACGAGGGCGCCCCTCGTCCTGCAAACCCGGGCGATCTCGCCCCAGCCCCGGGTCATGAAGACCTTACCTGGAGCGACGACCTCGACATCTGCATCGGTCACAGGAGTTTGGCAATCGGCATGCTGCAGCCAAAGCCTGAAAGGCCCCCTCGGCAGAATCTCGAAGGCGAAGGAAGGAGGAAGGTGAATCCAAGATGGAGGAGGCATGGCGGCGTGGAGCACAAACTCTCAGGAGGAGCCCTCAGCGTGAACTCTAGGAGGGACAACACGCACCATCGTGACCCGCCGGCACCGACGGCGGCCTCGTCCATGGCGCTCGACATCAGCTCCTGCAGGGCCCTCAAGGTGGGCGTACAAAGGCAGCGGGAACCCTGGCGGCGGTCGCTCGCACCAAGGCCTCGACACCTCCTGCCGCGTGCCCTCATCTCGGCGGCAGAGGACCAACCGCTTCTTCAGCGGAAGCGGGTCAGGACCCTCTCGAGGGGGCTTTCCCTTCTCTTCTGCGGAGAATCGGCGGATGGGCGCCATCAGCGTGAGACAAAGTGATGGCGAAGATGAAGAAGAGAAGGAATAGCAGAGGAAGATTGACTAGAATGGCTCGCGTCGCTCTGTACTTATAGCCAAGGGAGGCCAACCGTCGGCTTCCATGATCGCAGGTAATCATGACCCGTTTTTTGCATGCAGGGGCTTGTCAGTCCGTGCAGTTGCCGAGGCGTCGTGGGGGAGCGGAGCCGCCCGCGTCCAATCAACCGCCACGCGGCGCCCATGGCCGCAGGCTGTTAGGGCCCGTGACGCTTCGCGCTTGCCCTTTTGCCTCTCTGCTCGGCCAAGTCCGGGCGCGCCTTGGGCCCGGGGGCTACTGTCGGCGTTCTGGGAACAGGGGTCCCCAGACTTGCCTGCCTGCGGCCTGCGGCGTGGCTCAAAGAAGGCCCAGCACGGCCCATCTTCATCAACACAAGCTCAAGACCCTCGCGAGGGGCCAAGCCTCGCAGGGGGACGACAAGGAGCTTCCTGAGGGACGGCCTCATCAGGCTGGCTCACGAGGAGGCAAAGAGTTCAAGGCGGGGTACCTCGCGAGGTGCCCATGATGCAAGCCATGACGACCAAGGGCGCCAGCCGGGCGCTAGCCCACGCAGTGTCCTTCTTTCCTCTTTGGTGCAAGGGGGGCAAGCGCAGGCGAGAGCATCAAGCAAAGGCATCCATTTCGGCGCAACAAGACCAAGACCAGTCCAACGGCAGGATGGAGATCACCGTGGAGCCCAAGCCGGCGTCACCACCAGCGCCTTTGACAGGCGAGGACCAACTTTAGTCAGGATAAGTGTACCAGATGTTCCCCTTCAAAATGGCCAATTGTTGGCGCCCTTCCCGCTCAATATTTGGGAAGAGGCCCAGGGTCTTTGCCTATAAATAGGACTAGCCACCATAGTATCTAGGCATGGAGAATCAACCCCTCCAAAGGGACAACACCACCACAAGAACAGACCCTCGCGAGGCTGTTCTTCCTTGTATTGTTCATCATCAGCCCAAGAGGCAATCCACCACACCACACACTGGAGTAGGGTATTACACCACCATGGTGGCCTGAACCAGTATAAACCCTGCATCTCTTGTGTTGTTCTTCTCGCAGTTTAGATCCTAGCGATTCGGTGAGGAATGGGTAGGTAGAAGGCGAAACGTCCGCGCGCACCCCACTGTTCGAACCTCAAGGGTCTGCCGGAACCCTAAATCCGACACCTAGAGGCTCAGGAGGCCAGGCGTTCCGCAGTCCTGGCGGAGATGGGGATGGTCCACAGGGAGCCACCAGCGCCTCCGGAACCTCCCGAGGCTCCTGGGCCTGGGGACTCGTGAGGGTCGGCTTCTGCAGCCCACATGGTCTGCTACTTCAACACCCCTTCGCCTTCAACGCTATCAGGTGACATCCTTCAAGTTTCGTTTCCAGCTGGGAGCGCCCCCAGGGCTGCATTATTCCCAGGCCACGTGGGTCCGTCCCTGCAGCATGTATCCCTTTTGTTCATGTTTTTAGCTTGCTTTGTTGGGGGCGCCCCTCAGGCTGCATTATCCCCAAGCCACTCGGGCCTGACCCAGCGGTGTTTGCCTTTTTCCACATCTATCTAAATGAACTCGCTTCTTCGTGATTAACGTGCTTGACCTAGTTGCCCGCTCAACTGGCACCAACCGATGGAGCTGCTCCCCAGCGGCACGACGCTTGCGCATGGGTCCGTCCCTGCAACACCGAAAAACCTGAATGGCTGAGCTCTGGCCGCGGCAGCCCTGCAGAGCGCCACCTCATCAGGCCTTCAGTGCCTCGTTAACTTTCCAAGGCAACCAATGGCTGACCGCCGCTTGTCATAGCGGACTCTTGTTCTTCTTGTGGTGGGCCTGCAGGATCCCTTCGAGGAGCAGCGCTAGGCAGGGCCCTCACGGCGTCTTCTTCACCCTCATTCGCGTGAACCGCTTGCACGTTAAAGGGGGGGTACCTGAGCATCGCGACTCATGGGCTCCTACTGGCTCTCCAGCCCTCACCATCTGGCCTTGTCCACGGCATCGCGACCTGGCATACCAGCGACGGCTGAGACCCGCTTGAGGGCCGGGACCCGAGGACATAGAGCAGAAAGGGGAGCAAAGGCAAGAGGGAAGAGGCATGCGGGGACCTCGCCAGGCAACCCCTCGCCGGCCAATGCGCTGACCTAGCGCCACACCAGGAAGCGGTTCCTGACTCTCGAGATAAGTCACCCTCCGGAAACACTAGCTATCGCAGCATCGTCCCCGCATCCAATGCAATTCCGTGTTAGCAATGTCGCACTCCTTTCTCACCAAACGATGGTTGCTTGAGCGCTAAAGGGGACCTCCTGAGCATCGCGACTCAGGGGCTCTTACTGGACCCCGGGCCGCTCACCTCCTGGCCTTGACCACGGCATCACGACCTGGCATACCAGCGACGGCTGAAGCTTGCCTTGGGACCGGGACCTATCGGCGCAGAGCATCAAGCCCTCGCGAGGTTCGAAAGGAGGAACTAAGCTAAGGCGGGACGAGCATCTTGCACTGCCTCACGATAAGGATCATATTAACAAAAGGGACTACAGGCACCTTACAAGCCCCCGCGGGGTGTGTTCTTGGTTACTCGCAGGGACAAAAGACGCGAATCTTAAGGAATCCTAACTACAGGCACGACGGAAGACGCCATCATCAACAGTGGGCCGCGCAAGGCCAGTGCCAACCTCATCCAGATTAGCCGCGACGACCGCCGGGCGCGTCGGCTCTGCTTCGGGCACGGCGCGACCTCGAAGGCTCGTAGCTGTCGTCGCTCGTCGGCAGAGTCAGGAAGAGTCCGGAAGAGTCGCTGGACATTCCGACGCGCCCACTGCCATTAGAGGAACTGCTGGAAGAACGGGCGACGGCAGGCCTGGTCCCTGCCACTCCAGAGCTTCGGCCGCTGCCTCTGGGACATCACTCCAGCCGGCGTCCTTCCTTGTCGAAGCCTTGAAGAGCATCAAGGAGGCGCCATCGTAATCCAGGAGGATCACGAGGGCCCCCTCCGATGGGCAGACCCGGGCGATCTCGCCCCAACCCCGGGTCATGAAGACTTTGCCTGGAGCAATGACCTCGACATCCGCTTCGGTCGCAGGAGTCTGGCAGTCGGCGTGCTGCAGCCAGAGCCTGAAAGGCCCCCTTGGCGGAATCTCGAAGGCGAAGGAAGGAGGAAGGCGAACCCAAGATCGAGGAGGCATGGCGGCGTGGAGCACAAACTCTCGGGAGGAGCCCTCGGCGTGAACTCCAGGAGGGACAACGCGCACCGCCGTGACCCGCCGGTGCCGGTGGCGGTGTCGTCCATGGTGCTTGACATCAACTCCTGCAGGGCCCTCAAGGTGGGCGTACAAAGGCAGCGGGAACCCTGGTGGCGGCCTCTCGCACCAGGGCCTCGACACCTCTTGCCGTGCACCCTCGTCTCGGCGGCAGAGGACCAACCGTTTCTTCGGCGGAAGCGGGTCAGGATCCTCTCGGGGGGCCTTTCCCTTCTCTTCTACAGAGAACCGGCGGACCGGAGCCATTTTGGAAAGGTGGAGCAAGGAGGGAGAAGAGGAGGAGTAGCAGAGGAAGATGAACTGGAATGGCTCGCGTCGTTCCGTACTTATAGCCGGAGGAGGCCAACCATCGGCTTCCACGATCGCAGGTAATCACGGCCCATTTTTGCATGCAGGGACTTCTCAAGTCGTGCGATTGCTGAGGCGTCATGGGGGAGCAGGGCACCCACGTCCAACCAACCGCCACGCGGCGCCCGAGGCCTCAGGTTGTTAGGGCCCATGGCGCTTCGCACTTGCCCCTTCGCTTCTCTACTCAGCCAAGTCCAGGCGCGCCTTGGGCCCGGGGGCTACTGTCGGTGTTCTGGGAACGGGGGTCCCTAGACTTGCCTACCTGCGGCCTACGGCGTGGCTCAAGGGGCGGCCCAGCATGGCCCATCTTCATCAGCATGAGCTCAAGACCCTCGCGAGGGGCCAAGCCTCGCGGGGTGGATGACAAGAAGCTTCCTTAAGCACGGCCTCGTTAGGCTGGCTCGCGAGGAGGCGGAGAGATCAAGGCGGGGTACCTCATGAGGTGCCCATGACGCAAGCCATGACGACCAAGGGCGCCAGGCGGGCGCCAGCCCGCGCAGTGTCCTCCTTTCCTCTTTGGTGCAAAGGGAGCAAGCGCAGGCGAGAGCATCAAGCAAAGGCATCCGGTTCGGTGCAACAAGCCAAGACCATCGCAACGGCAGGAAGGAGGTCATTGTGGAGCCAAGCCGGCGTCACCACCAGAGCCTTTGGCAGGCGAGGACCAACTTTAGTCAGGATAAGTGTACTGGATGTTCCCCTTCAAAATGGCCAATTGTTGGCGCCCTTCCCGCTTAATATTTGGGAAGAGGCCCAGGGCCTTTGCCTATAAATAGGACTAGCCACCCATAAGGTGGGATCGATGGGAAGATAGAGATCATCATCTAGAAAGCAACAGAGAGAGAGCGACTGAACTCCCCCGAGCAGTTCATTGCACCAGCCAAGAACAGACCCTCGCGAGGCTGTTCTTCCTTGTATTGTTCATCATCAGCCCAAGAGGCAATCCACCACACCACAAACTAGAGTAGGGTATTACACCACAATGGTGGCCCGAACTAGTATAAACCATGTGTCTCTTGTGTTGTTCCTTTCATAGCTTAGATCCTAGCGAGGCGATGAGGTGCAGGTAGGTAGAGGGCGAAATCTCCGCGCGCACCCAATGTTCGAATCTAGAGGGTCTGCCGGCACCCGAAATCTGACAGGGGTTCCACATCCTTTAGTCCATGCCACTCCATTGTTGAACTTGTCTGAAACATACTAGGTAAAAGTGTTAGTCCAATAAGAGATATGTTGACATTAATTACCAAAACCACCCAGGGAGCACTTGTGCTTTCAGTTACCCACTAACTCAGCCCACGACATGCGGTACTACTGCACCGACTTGTGGTACCACAAGGCCTTGCGGTACTACCGCTCGATGGTGCGGTACTACCGCTCCCGCGACAAAGACAAGACGAAGCCCTGTTGTGTTAAAGCAATGAGAGGTAGAATCACCGGAGAGGTACTACCGCGCGTCCTTGCGGTACTACCACAAGGCAGGGTTTGACTAGGCTGTGAAGGCACGGACTAATAAAATTACATCCATGGCTACTTCCGCTGAGTTTTGGTATGTGCGAAAATCTAGCATGGTACTACCGCATGCAGGGAGCGGTACTACCACATAGGGCGTGGATGTACAAAATTACTTCCGCGCCTACTTTCGCGCACGACAGTGTGGTGGCTAGAGGCCACGGTACTACCGCTCATAAGGAGCAGTACTACCGCATAGCGGGTTACTACTGCTTCCTTGGCCGGTACTACCGTGGGCCACTGCAGTACTACTGCTCCCTTGAGCAGTACTACGGCACGCCACAGCACAATAGCACTTGGAGCACTTCATTTTGTAAAGACACGGATAAATGTTCAATGCTCCAAAGAAGCAAAGGAAAGGTGGTGCAAAGGAACAGACGTGTACGTGTTGATTCCACCCTAACCTTTCCGAAGCGGACCCTCTCTTAATAGCACGGCTTTCCTACAACTCAAATCCACCGAAAAGAAACATAGATAAACATCATCTTCACTAGGCTACGAGGGGCACCAAATTGTCTTATGCCTAGACATGAGATACCTGAAATGCTCAATGCACATGATTAGTCCGCAAATGCATTGTCATCAATCACCAAAACCACATAGCGAGAAATATGCCCTTACAGCTCGGTGTTGAACACTAGATCCACGTCCCACAAGTGATGCCAGCGCCCGGTGTCCCGGCTGATGATGGTCGAACACCTTGGAAAATTTGTCTGGCAACCTTTGCAATTAGGATTAAAGCAAAGTTTTGAAAGTTCAAACAACCTAACCGACTTGAGTCAGTTTGGGTGTTTCAAGTTTCAATACTTGGCTTTTGATCGTCATCGCGGAGGCTGCCAGACAAATTCGCAATGGTGTTCGACCGCCATCGACGTCGAGAACTGTTGTTGCGGGACGCAGGACACCGGTGTCACTTGTGGGACGTGGATGTAGTGTTCGACACCGACATGCACATGTATCTCGCACCAACGATACTTGCTATTTAGGGTTCCATCAACACCGAGGAACCCCCTAACCCCTCGGTGACTGGCGACCCCCCGACCCACTGGCTCCACCATCTATCCCCTTAGCGACCGACGACCCCTCGACCTCTCTGAAGAAAATATGCCCTAGAGGCAATAATAAAGTTATTATTTATTTCCTTATTTCATGATAAATGTTTATTATTCATGCTAGAATTGTATTAACCGGAAACTTAGTACATGTGTGAATACATAGACAAAACATAGTGTCCCTAGTATACCTCTACTTGACTAGCTCGTTAATCAAAGTTGGTTATGTTTCCTAACCATAAACATGTGTTGTCATTTGATGAACGGGATCACATCATTAGGAGAATGATGTGATGGACATGACCCATCCATTAGTTTAGCATTATGATCATTACAGTTTCATTGCTACTGCTTTCTTCATGACTTATACATGTTCCTCACACTATGAGATTATGCAACTCTGGGATACCGGAGGAACACCTTGTGTGCTATCAAACGTCACAACGTAAATGGGTGATTATAAAGATTCTCTACAGTTGTCTCCAAAGGTGTTTGTTAGGTTGGCATAGATTGAGATTAGGATTTGTCACTCCGTGTATCGGATAGGTATCTTTGGGCCCTCTCGGTAATGCTCATCACTATAAGCCTTGCAAGCAATGTGACTAATGAGTTAGTTGCGGGATGAAGCATTACTGTATGAGTAAAGAGACTTGACGGTAACGAGATTGAACTAGGTATGATGATACCGACGATTAAATCTCGAGCAAGTAACTGATACGTCTCTGTCGTATCTATAATTTTTTATTGTTCCATGCCAATATTCTACAACTTTCATATACTTTTGGCAACTTTTTACACTATTTTTGGGACTAACATATTGATCCAGTGCCCAGTGCCAATTCCTATTTGTTCCATGTTTTATGTTTCATAGAAACCCCATATCAAACGGAGTCCAAACGGGATAAAAACGGACGGAGAATATTTTTGGAATATTTATGATTTTTGGGAAGAAAAATCAACGCGAGATGGTGCCCGAGGGGGCCACGAGGCAGGGGCACGCCCCAGGGGGCAGGCACCCCCTGACCCTCATGGGCACCCCGTAAGGCGGTTGATACTCTTCTTTTGCTGCAAGAAAGCTAATTTTTGGAGAAAAATCTGGGCGAAGGTTTCAATCCAATCGGAGTTACGGATCTCGGGATATATAAGAAACGGTGAAAGGGCAGAATCTGAGAACGCAGAAATAGAGAGAGACAGAGAGACAGATCCAATCTCGGAGGGGCTCTCGCCCCTCCCACGCCATGGAGACCATGGACCAGAGGGTAAACCCTTCTCCCATCTAGGGACAGGGTCAAGGAAGAAGAAGAAGAAGAGGGGCTCTCTCCCCCTCGCTTCCGATGGCGCCGGAACGCCGCCGGGGGGTCATCATCATCACCACGATCTACACCAACACCTCCGCCATCTTCACCAACATCTCCATCACCTTCCCCCATCTATATTCAGTGGTCCACTCTCCCGCAACCCTCTGTACCCTCTACTTGAACATGGCGCTTTATGCTTCATATTATTATCCAATGATGTGTTGCCATCCTATGATGTCTGAGTAGATTTTCGTTGTCCTACCGGTGATTGATGAATTACTATGATTGGTTCAATTTGCTTGTGGTTATGTTGCTGTCCTATTGTGCCCTCCGTGTCGCACAAGTGTGAGGGATTCCCGCTGTAGGGTGTTGCAATACGTTCATGATTCGCTTATAGTCGGTTGCTTGAGTGACAGAAGCATAAACCCGAGTAAGGGGGTTGTGACGTATGGGATAAAGGGTACTTGATGCTTTAATGCTATGGTTGGGTTTTACCTTAATGCTCTTTAGTACTTGTGGATGCTTGCTAGAGTTCCAATCATAAGTGCATATGATCCAAGAAGAGAAAGTATGTTAGCCTATGCCTCTCCCACATAAAACTTGCTATCGGTTTAGTAAAGTGGTCAATTGCTTAGGGACAATTTCACAACTCCTACCACCACTTTTCCACACTCGCTATATTTACTTTATTGCTTCTTTATCTAAGAAGCCCCTACTTTTTATTTACATGCTCTTTATTATCTTGCAAACCTATCCTTTCACACCTACAAAGTACTTCTAGTTTCATAATTATTCTAGGTAAAGCGAACGCTAAGCATGCGTAGAGTTGTATCGGTGGTCGATAGAACTTGTGTAAGGTCACATTTATCCCTTGGGTGTTTTGGTGATTGATGACAATGCTCTTGCGGACTAATCGTGTGCCTTGAGTTTCTCAGATACTTCATCACTAGGCACGAGACGATTCGGTGCCCCTCGGAGACTATTGAAGTCGGCGTTGTTCTACGTTTCTCTTTGGTGGATTTGAGTCGTAGGAGAGCCGTTCTATTAAGAGGGGGTCCGCATCGGAAAGGTTTGGGTGGAATCAACACGTACACTTGTCCTACCTTTCCTCCTCCCAGCAGACATGGTGAGTTGAGTCTCGAAGTAGCAGCTTATAACTCAAGGTCTTTTAAATAAAAGACGATTACCTTTTTCTTACTAATTCGTAAGATTCATTTCAAATAAGACGTATCTTGTTCAAGCCAATAAATAGAGCTGGGGTTATAGTTAAAGCAGCCAGTAGAAACCGAAATAACTAGTTATAGTAAGCATGAAAGGCCATTTAAAGAAGGAAATCCAAGGCATGATTGAATCCGCCAAAGAGAAGGAAATAGATGATCTCATTCATACTAATCGATGGATAGAAGATATGAGACTAATAAGAAGGGGAAAGAAGACAGCTTAGCCATCTATTCTATGAAGCAAGGGATCCATTAAAGTCAAGCTATGAAGCCCCCTCCATCTCTACCCGGAGCTGATTTCATTCCAGTAGTTTCTTTTGAAAAGAAAGGCGGATTCTCTTTTCTTTCAAGTTGGCCACTTTTTTCCGATGTCAGTGTTTGATAAGATGTCGCTTTCAACCCATTTGGGGTAGTAAGAAATAACCACTAAGATGTATTCGTGTCCATTTGATGCTTTGGGTGTTACCTTTCCTTTCCCTACCTCAATTCCTCGTCCATTCTGTATGGATTCTAAACCTTGGCCTACAAGCGGAACAAACTATGCCAGCTCAAACTAGAACTCACTTAGAAGGTCAGGAAAGAGCGACTCAACAGGGGAAAGCCGGAGCGCCTTAGCAGTGCTTCATTGGCTCGTGTCAACTCTTCTGCTCATTTGGTAAACATGCACATCCTAACCCCGCGAAATGCCCTGCAGGGAACATCCTCCTTTATCCTCTTAGACTTCCCCGGGCATGGAATTTAGAATCCTGGAGATCCTATCACTTACTTCGCCCGGCTGATCCATT
The DNA here is from genome assembly GCF_002162155.2 of Triticum dicoccoides. Classification (NCBI taxonomy): domain Eukaryota; kingdom Viridiplantae; phylum Streptophyta; class Magnoliopsida; order Poales; family Poaceae; genus Triticum; species Triticum dicoccoides. Next base: position 490,861,737 of record NC_041381.1, on the reverse strand, counting down.
CTCTGGCTTATCCCAAGGAGAGCCTGATTCGATCCTAAGGTCAAGTACCCTATTTATAAGTCGGACCCGGAGCTAAAAGATAACCTCTTTCTTCTTATGAATGGAAGGAAACATAAAAACTACGCTAAAACCGAGTGAATGTATGTCTTTTTATCCCTTTCTTTAATCGAGAATTTCATACAGTAGCAACAACTCTCCTTTCAAGTGAGCTAGAAGGGTATGTCAGAGCAGGTTGACAGGTAGGCTGGAACCTTAGGAGGTATAGGTAGGCTTAATGAATTGGTAATCGATCAGGCAATTCGTTAAACGATATCTGTATTATGAGTACCTCTTCTGAACCATACCGCTCTTCTGGTAAACGGTCTGAATCAGTAAAAAAATGAGTTCCTTCTTCAAATCCATCGGTCACATCCGCCTTGCGAACTGTATCAGTCAACTATAGGAAACTAGCTTGGTAAAGGTTAACGGTCCTGTTCAAGCATTGGCGCATAACGGGAGGCTAGCTTAGTAGATTAGTTCTTTAGTTTAGGAGTGAATGCTTTGCTTTCTTTTCTTTGATCTACTCATTCATGAATTCCATCAAAATAGTAAATAGAAAGAATTTCAAATCACAAACCATACATAATAAGCAATTCTTGTGAACGAAAGAGATATCCGATTTGAGAGTCAGGACCTTAAAGCTGATTATGGTGAATCCGGTGATACGACTGGCAAAGCTTCTTTGCTCTAGGTAGAGGCGGCTGTGCTTTTCATTTTATTTGATCTTTCCGCGAGGGCCTCTGCTTTCCTTGAACGATGACTGAGGAAACACATCCAACCTCGAATGCTGAGACAAGACCGGGCACACTTCTATAATATAATTAAAGTAATATAAGAAAAGGGCCGAGAACTTTGATACCAGTGGAGTGCGATGACATGATGACAAGGCCTAATCGACCTTCTAGAGCAGATTCTCGACCTTAAAGAGCAGATTCTATACTAGACTTGTGGCTTCAGGAGATGAAAAGCTTGATGAACCCCGACCCACTAGACCAAGTGAGTGATGTTGCATTTCGAGCACAGGCACCTTTGACCTAGCTTTCGATAGAGAGAGACAAATGGGAATGCCAGGCACAACTCTTTGCTTTGAAGCATGAGAGAACGAGAACATTTCCACTGCTTTAGTTGCTAGAACCCCTGCCTGGAAGACAGCACTCATCCCTTCCTTAATTAAGTAGTACTAATCCCATTCCTTTAGAAACCTGTCCTTTCCAGTGGAATAGCTTGCATAGTAGAGTGATTTCCTTGCTTCATAGGTTTCAGGTTCAGAAGACTCTCTTCCCCGTATACTGTATTTACTAGTCAGGCCCGGTGGAGCAATCTCGAATTCTCGTATATCAATGCTACATGAATGATTCACATAAGGGAATTCTAAGTGGGTCGAATAGGACTAGGGAGCTCGCTTCCATCTACTAAAAGTTCTCTACGGGTGGGGACAAGGTTGGTTTACAGTACAGACAGTTTCCTAGCTGGCACTTGAGAAGTGCTCGTCTAGTTTAGTGATTCCTAGCGTAGAACCCTTCTGTGTTGGAATAGTTTCCAGATTATGACCTTCTCTTTTGATTGAGTGAATAGCCATGCCATGGATTCTCTTTTCTGGGCTAGCTCTATACCATTTCCATAGTAATACTGCCTTGGTGAATCCCTTATCTTGTTTGCAGCATCATTCTCGATCCCCTTATTCCCTTCCCAAGAAGGAATCATATCCTACGGCTAACTCATCCTTATATGGCTCCCGATCCTTAAAGAGAATCAAAGGCTATCTCGAGGGATGGTCAGAGAATCGGTTTATCTTCACGGCAGTAGACGGCACCTTTATGAGTGCGTATAAGCTTGCTTTAGAGCTAGAGCGTGCATCTAAAATAGTTTCATATCCCTTTCCATCAATCTTTCTTGGTGCTGTAGTACCCATTCCTGCTAGCTTGATCTGGTGGCCTTCTCTTGGCCAGGACTATATATAATAGTTTATTGAGTGCTTCTTGGGTTGGTTCTCTTGAAGTGCATAGCCCGGCCCCTTTTCTCTTTCTTCCAACAGAAAGGGTTCTCTTCTCTTCTGGTATGGAGTTCGACTAGAGCCTGCCGCTTTTCCAGGTTTGGGTGTGGGTGGATCTCATATCTTAGAGGACAGGGCGGGGCTTATTCCCAAGGTTAGGTCCCATGCCGGTGGACTTGAAATACGAAGATCTTAAGCTAAGCTACGGGGCCGGGAATATACTCCAGGTTGGGAGATCTGTCCTGTCATCGGACATGCAAGAAGCTATGTGCGCAGGGCATCAGAGGCTTACTCAAATGGAACATACGAATCCAACCTTGCTTGACTCTCTTTTTCATACTTGCCCTCGGGATCAGTGGTAGATTCGTAACGTTATTACTCATGGGTAGCAGATGATGGATCCATTTCTGTTGAAGCAGTGGAGTGAAGAGGAGGGTTGGGTCCCGCCTCACAACAAGCCCGGGTAGCTAGATAGGTAGATAGTAGATAGCAGTCCGGATAGTGATAAAATCTGAAATAATCTTCTTCTTGATTGAAAGAAAGCCTGTGCCGGAAATAGAGAGAGTTCTGCTCTTGGTTGACATAGATCGCTCTACTCTCGAATTGACATACATAGAGTTGAAAACATACTCCTCACAAATGATCATAGTTCACTACTAATGAGCGAGTAACTACTAACGTTACGAGCAAAAAGACGAATCTACTTGGTTCATATCATATGTTCTGCTTCGTTGACAGGTTCATGTATGTACCTGATGTTCATGGAAACAACAGGATGATAATCCGTTGATGGGAAACTCACTTTGCTATGCTAGGAAACTGACTAATGAAACTAACAAGTTCAAGTGCTCTAGTCAAGTAGTAAGCTCCAGTGGGAAGCGCTAGTCCAGATAGAAAGAATAGACAGGAGGATTGCCAGGTTGGTCCGCACAGGTGCATATCTGTAGGTTTCAGCACGGGATTCCAGATTGTTGGTACCCGATGTTTAGTTCATGGGAATGGGAATGTAGGAAACACTCTCTTCCGTCCGGAACATATAGATAGATTGATTGCTGTAGAAGCAAGTCAACTAGATCCAGTGAGGAATGAGAACCTTTCCGAGGGCAAGGGGGGCGAAGCTACTAGCTACTATTACTATTGGCTATGGATGTCCTAACACGAATGGAGTCTATACGAGCAGAGGAAAGCGAAGCGTATTGGTTGGTTCGGATTTCAGAGTGCACTGGTTCTATTCTAACTAGACTCGCATCATAAGTTTGCCTCCTTTAAAATCCCGTGAAAGTACTACTGGCAGCTCCTATATGAGGTTGATGCCACAAAGATTATCATATCTACATGAAAGGAAAATGAATGTGATGTACACTAGAAAAGATACCAAGCAAGAGGATGTGCGCAACGTCGCGCTCGAAAGTCTTGTCTATGAAACCAAACCCTAGTTCCGTGAGGAGGAAGACTCTCTTCGGTCGAGGGATGGATGGACTAGTGCCGTAAGGATGAGTGATGCTAGAGGGAAGTAGATCAATAGGTGCCGCTTGCTTACTACAGTGACAAGGAAATCAAACAAAGTAGTGGCCAGGCTCAAGAATGGGTGAGTCAAGTAAACTTGCCAGTATGCCGGGAAGCCGGTAATGCTAGGGTATCTCCAGTCGAAAGGATGCCGGATCCAACTAATACGGCTACGCTTGAGGAAGAAGAGAATCCCTAAGTTAGAATTGAATGCCATCCCATTTCCTAAAGAAAGAGATTTCCAATATACGTGAATCACGAAAGAACCAATGTTGTAACTTGCTTCATCCGGCATTCTAAGTAATCAATGAGATTTTCTTCCTCGAGAACAAAAAGCTACACGAGGAGAGCCTTGTTTACTGATATGTTACTAAAAGACCAGAGGTGATGGCCTCTGAATTGCAGGGTATGGAAAGTGGGTGTTAATCAACAAGATTATCTACATTTGCGGAAACCACTACTGGAATAAAGTTAGATCTTCATTTCATTTCAAGGAAAAGTTTCAGGGTTTAGCCACCACTCAGACAGTAGTGAAAAATAAAACTAACTCTAGGCGAAAGTGCATGGAGGATCTGTGATTCCTCCTACCTTATGAGCCCTTATGAAATGCCATTTTGAATGATGGACAAATCATGGGTGTCGGCGGTCTAGTCAGAGCATTTTGGAGCGCCTGAGCGGGCAAAGTAGGTTGACCCGTCCCGAGGGGGAGGGAACAAATGGGCAATTGAACACCATAGGTCACAAACGAATCGCCAGTAACGACCTGTATATATCAGGCAAGAGGTGCTACTCCGACCCGGAATCCTGCGTGATGGTTGGTCACCTTACCAATAATCTTATTAATGTTGGAGAAAATGAGGAGATCATTGACTTAAATTGGAATTGATACCTAGAAAACTTGGTTCTAGCTTGCCACCCCAGAAGGCAACGTATACACAAGTATAGACTATAGGTAACACTGTAGGGTACAGCCTTGGGTAGTCTTAGGGTTTTCCAAGATATGATATGATCGGGTTATTTATTAGAATTGGAAATAGCTAGACGAATAAGTAGGCTTTAAAAGGACGAATAAAGTAGGCCTTCTAACTCAAAGTACTCCAGCTTACGGAAAGACATGCAACATTGGTGATCAACGTATGGAATTTCCGCTATTCCGTTCCGGGAAAACACTTGTTTTTTCACGTTTTTCCTTCGCTATTCTTTCCTAGATTCTTTGTTGATGATTCTTCCCCTTAAAAAAAGCTTTTCCCTATAAAAAATATGTGGCCCTTTTCTTTCCCGAAAAGGCATTCATTGTTCGTTCTGTGCCAGGAACCAGATTTGAACTGGTGACACGAGGATTTTCAATCCTCTGCTCTACCAACTGAGCTATCCTGACTATTTATTGTGCATCATCCTAGTAGAGTACTTGTATCTATGTCAATTAAAGGGACTCAAAAAGAAAAAAGTATTCTCAAATTGGACTTAGTAAATATCAGGATAATGATATGGATTTGGATCCAACGGATAATGCAAATCGAAAAATCAAGCCCGCCTATAAATGAAATAAATGAAAGTGAAAGTTCAGTACGAACTGGTAGAGCGAGAGCAGCTAGTTTAGAAGGAAAAGAAAAAGGGTGCCTACTCAGTGGTAAGTTAGGTCATTCCTTTCTGGCTATCAGAAAAGAGTATGATCGAGGGTCCCATAAGGCAAAGGGAAGGTGCTCCCCTGACCTACTACCCTCGGAGAGATTCCTACGGTTTTCTTTTAAAAAATAATACATAGGTGGGAAAGTGGTATGAATATGGGGTTCGAAGTCGCCTAAAAGAACCTTTCTCATTCGCAAAGCTAAACAAAGTAGAGAAAAGGGGGTCATCCCATTGGCCAGACTGAGCATCAAGCCAGCCAAGAAGTCAAAGCGAAGAAGGAGTGACTCGCATGAGTCAACACTTACTACTCAGGTCCGGTATATATATCTCAAATTCGAATATAGAAATGTTAATGTTATGATTTCGGTATTGTTGAAACTGGCTTTCACATGAATAACCCCTTTTGTTATTCTACGTGCACTCTTCCGTAAACTAAAACGGGCATTCCTACGCAAACTAATAGGCACTTTCTTACGTGAACCTATTTTTGGTATAGCTTTGCTAATCTTTGATGGCCATCTGTACTTGTGAAAAGAGATAGAGCTGTCTCGCGCATCACTGCTTACTTGTGATCTAGATCTGCATCCTGATAAGGTGCATCCCGTTAAATGATCTTATGTAAAACTTATCACCACAGATAATAAACAGGGCAGAGTTTTGAAAAGTACAACTCGATCTTTCACCTCAGCTTATGGTGGTGACTTTACCTATTTTGGAATTTCTATATGTCATCATACCTTTTAGGATCATAACCATCCTCATCTTGTAAAGTTTCTATGGCGAAAACTGTAGGCGGGTGACCCTGACGATTGCACCAAGACTGGTATCAGAGTCCCTCGGTAATCAAAATCATAGAGGCCAAAGTTGCTAATGTAGCACGTTTGGATCCGCGAAGGCAATCGCTTGGATCTTCCCCTAACCCAACCCGGGAACGGACCGGAGGGAACCGCAGCATGAGGAATGTCCGCGTCTCGTCGCAAGGCTCATTTTGAGTTTTGGGTCATAGGGCGGGCAGTGTAGTCCGGGGCACAAGGGTCCTGGTACTACCCAGGTGCGAAGAACCCCGGAGGCGACTGCAATGAGCAAAAATGTCACTCACCGGCCTAAACGACGAGCAAACACTTGAATGTGATAGCAAGGGATCACCCAACGAATGGACGAGCTCCAAGGAGGGAGGAGAGAGGGAGGCAAGAACCATGCTTTCAGAGAAGTGGCGGTCCGAATCCACTCTGACAAAATAAAATAACAGACTAAGCCGTGCCGTAAGGGGGGCATTCTCCACACAGGACGGGGCCAAGGCCTTCATGTATGGGTGACAGATCGGCCATAGGAGTACTCCGGGATATACACCAGGGCAACTAATGTCGAGCATACGATGATGCCGCCCGTTTTCATTTCGTGAAAGTCCCCGGCAGAGGAAAGTGTTGTAGGTGATGGCGCGTTCTGCTTCTTAGGGCGATGAAATCGTTCCTATGAGATCGTGCGTGGCAGCTAGTATAGATGATGATGAAAGGCGGGCCGCTTGAACCGGGACCTATTCTCATAATAGGCAGCAAGCAAAGCTAAATAGGAAAGGGGGCGACTGATGACTGCCTTTTTCGTCAGAAATCAAAAAGGAAGGAACTTCGGTAACACATCCTCGTCTCCACCGGCTCCACTCTTGGTTATCTTGTCCCTTTACTTTTGCAATCTTACTTGTGCTATATCCATTGCTTGCTTGTGTGCTTATTGTCTTTGCATCATATAGGTTGTCCACGTAGTTGCACATCTAGACAACCTATTTCATTGCAAGGTTTAAATTGTTAAAGAAAAGCCTAAAAAGTGTTAGTTGCCTATTCACCCCCCCCCCTCTAGTTAACCATATCGATCCTTTCAATTGGTATCAGAGCCTTGTCTCTTTATTAAGGACTTTGCCGTCCGAAGAGTATGGTTGACAACAACGACGGTGTGGAGGAGCACTCCGGTGTGAATCCCGTCTCGTCTTCGGCCGAAGGGGGAACCTCGGTCTCTCATGAGGAATTCAATGTGTCTTTAGACACATTGAAAATCTCCATGACGGCCGAGGTTAAAAGCATGTTTTCTGAATTCCTAGAGGGACTCAAACTATCTACCTCACCAATGGAAGTGGGTGATCCCATTAACAAGGTGACGGATGCTAACCCCGACAAGGGGGAAGCTAATAGTGAAAAGAGTCCGTCTACTAGTGGTAGAAATGGCACCGGCATCTTTGCCAATGTGGAACCCCCGGTGTATAGAGGACCGATCCCCTCTACTCATTTGAATCATGCCGGTCCTCCTCCTAAATATGTGAAAAATGAAGATTTTGATGCTTGGCTCTATCGCTTCAAGCGTCACTTAAAACATGTGAACACTAATCTTTGGATAATTATTGAAGAAGGTTTCTATCCTCATGATCCAAGCAACTTCACCCTCGAGAAGAAGTGGACAATCAATTCATTGAAAGTGCTCTCTTCATCATCGAAGATGCAATCCTTATCGAAGATCTCCCTCATCTTCAACCTCATGCCATGGCTAAAGAAGCATGGAAATGTGTCGAGCGTCTCTATCGAGGAAGTGCTAGCATTCAAAGCTCCAACTATGAAGTGGTGCAAGATGAAGCCGATGAATTTGCAATGAAAGAGGATGAAGAACCTCGTGAGCTCTTTCGAAGAGTGACCAAACTCGCGGTCGCAATCCGAGATCATGGAAGCAAGGACACGGATGACAACTGGATCAAGCGCAAGTTCCTCAAGGCCATGATGCCCTACAACAAGGCCATGATGCCCTACAACAAGGCCATGTCCTCCGTCATTCGCCAAAGACCGGACTTCCACTCCATGACCTCTAGTGAAGTGTTGGATGAGTTTATTGCAATGAGCATCTTGGACAAGACCGTCGACAATGCGGTGCTCCGTTCCCAAAGGGCAAAGAAGCCCAATCTTGCCTTGAAGGCCAAGGTTAGTGTGGAAGAAGAAGAAGAAGAGGAAGATGAGGAGAGCAACCCCGAGGACACGAAGTATGATTATCATGAGCACATGGCTCTTGCCTCAAGACAGTTTTGGAGTAAGAAGACTACAAGACCCAACTTCAACAAGAACAACTCAAGTGGCCTCAAGGGGAAGCAACGAGTTAGAACTTGTTTCAACTGTGGCAATGTTAGCCATTTTGTTGCGGATTGTCCATACGAGAAGCGGGAAGATAATGGTGGCAAGTTCATTTGAAAAGACAAAGCCAAGTCCTTCCCCAACAAGAACAACTTCACCAAGAAGACTCCTTCTCGTGGGTTGGTGGTTCAAGAAGAATACCGTGAGGATGACAATGATGATGAAGATGGTGAAACAATGGCCATGGCATCCGTTTCCATTGTCACAACTCCTCGGGTGTCTCTCTTCGATGCACCTAACGAGAACATCACCGCCAAGTGCCTCATGGCTAAGGCCACCAACAAGGTAACCCCCAACATCAAAACCACCATCATTCCTAACCCTCCTTCAACGGATGACTTTGATAATGGTAAGGGGTTTAATGAGGAGATCAATGAATTTGAGTCCTTCATGAGTAAGCTCAAGGGCAAATCCAAGAAGCATTTCGTTCCTCTCTTGAACAACTTGGTGAAGCCAATGACATGATCGAGGCTCATGAAGAAACCATCACTAAGATGGAAAGTCATAGTCGTGGCTATGCCTATGAGATATCGGATCTCTCTAATGCTCTTGAGGAAGAGCGTGGGCATCGTTTGGCTCTTGAGGAGTCACACAATGATGGTCATGCTAAACTAAAGAAAGATCTTGATCATGCTCTTGTTGTGTCTCGTGTTCTAGCTTACGAGAAGGCTAAACTTGGGGTTGATCATGTTAGACTCACAGAGGAGTTTGATGTACTTGAAAAGGCCCACAAGGTCTTGAAAGGTGCTCATGCCACCCTCAAGGAGTCTCATGCTCAACTCCAAGTTAAGCTAACCAAGGAAAAGGCCACATTTCCTCACATGGTCTTAATTGATAATGCAAATGCAACTAACCCATGTTGTGAGCATGTGCATCTTGTGGAGGAAAATGCCAAGTTGAAGAAACAACTCGAGAAAGGTCTTGTATCATGCATACAAGGCGAGAAGAACCTAAATGACCTTTTGAGCAATCAAAAGGAAGTTGTGGGCAAGGAGGGAGTTGGGTTCGCACCCAAGTCCAAGAACAAGAAGAAGAACAAGGAAAAGAAGAGCAAGACCAATCGACCTCCTCCGCTCGTGCAAACCTTTGTGAAGGAGGGAGAAGGTGCTCCTAAGGAGAAGAAGAACAATGGGAAGAGTGGTGAAGCCAAAGAGCGCAACGCCATCTCTCCCAACAAAGCCGGCGACTTTAACCCCTCTTATGTGTTGTGACGTGCTAGTGATGGGCATGTTTATGCTAAATTTGTTGGTTCTCCTTATGAGTACATTGAATGGTCTATTTGGGTTCCTAAGACCCTTGTTACTAACATCAAAGGACCCATTACTCAACGGGTACCTAAAACCAAGCATTGATCTCTTGTAGGTGTTTGCTTCCGGTGGAGGATCATGGTTGCTCGATAGTGGAGCAACAAATCATATGACCGGGAGCAAGGACTTGGTGGTGGACGTGCACAAGATCCCATCTATGCCCACCAATGTCGAATGGGGTGATGCCTCACATTCTAAGGTATTGGGTCTTGGCAAGGTTGTCATTTCTCATGATCTAACGATCGAGAAAGTCATGCTTGTTGAGTCCCTTGCGTTCAATTTACTTTCCGTTCGTCAACTCGCACTCATGGGTTTTGCCACCTTCTTTGATATTGATACCGTGGCCCTCTTGTGGAGCAAGACTCTTAAAGTAGCCTTTGTTGGACATGTCGAGAATGGTCTCTATGTGGTTAACTTTTCGGAGCAACCCACTAAGACCGCGACATGCCTAATGGCTAAAGTTGATGTGGGATGGCTTTGGCATCGCCGTTTAGCCCACGTCAATATGAGATCTTTGCAAAGTCTTCTCAAGGGGGACCATGTTCATGGACTAACGAATGTTAGTTTTGCCAAAGATCGTGTTTGCAGTGCTTGTATCAAAGGAAAGCTTCATGAGACGGCTCACCCTCCCACGACTATCATCTACTCGAAGAGACCCTTGGAGCTCCTGCACATGGACCTCTTTGGGCCCCCATCCTTTGATAGTCTTGGGGGTAGAAAGTATTGCTTGGTGATAGTGGATGATTATTCAAGATACACTTGGGTATACTTCTTCAAGAGGAAGAGTGAGACTCAACAAACCGTCATCGACTTTGCAAATGAAGCTCAACGTCAACACAATGCAAAGATCTTGACAATAAGAAGTGACAACGGCACCAAGTTCAAGAACTACACCTTGGATGAGTTTCTTAGTGATGAAGGGATCAAGCATCAATATTCTGCACCATATACCCCTCAACAAAATGGTGTTGCGGAGAGGAAGAACCGGACGTTGATGGATGCGGCAAGGACCATGATGGCGGAGTTCAAGTCTCCATACAACTTCTGGGCCGAAGCCATCAACACATCTTGTCATGCATCCAATCGGCTTTATCTCCGCAAAGGCTTGAACAAGACTCTGTATGAGATACTCACCGGGAACAAGCCCAATCTCAAGTACTTCCGGGTGTTCGGGTGTAAGTGTTTCATTCTCAAGAAAGGTGTTCGTTTGTATAAATTCGAAGCTAGAGCTCATGAGGGCATATTTGTTGGTTATGCTACAAACTCTCATGCTTACCGTGTTCTCAACAAGTCCAACAGACTCATTGAGCAGACGTGTAACGTAGAGTTTGATGAAAATAACGGCTCCCAAGTGGAGCAAAGTGGTACTTGTGATATAGGTGATGAAATTCCTCCCCAAGCCATAAGAAGAATGGGTATTGGTCATATCCTACCCATTGAGGAACCCCTTGTGGCCGAAGGAGAAGGACAATGCTCCACTCAAGTGGAGCCATCACCTCCCCAAGACCCACACGCTTCCGAAGAACAAAGTGAAGGCCCTCACCCTACTGAACAAGACCAAGGGCAAGATCAACCTCAAGGTGGTGGTGAACCTCTAAATGATGCCCAAGGTCAAGTTCTCCCCCTCGAGCAAGTTCAAGATCATGAGCAAGCTCAAGACAGCGCTCAAGACGATCAAGTTAACCTTCCTCCTTCCACTCCCGAGGAGGAATTAGAGCGTCGTGCCGCGAAGATTGCTTCCAAACTCACCACCCAAGGCCATCTCATGGAAAACGTGGTTGGAAGCCTAAGAAAGGGGGTAAGCACTCGTAGACAATTAGCTAACTATTGTGAACATCATGCGTTTGTCTCTTGTGTTGAACCCCAAAAGGTCTATGAGGCGCTCGAAGACTCGGATTGTCTCAATGCCATGCATGAAGAACTCAACAACTTCGAGTACAACAAGGTGTGGAGATTGGTGCCAAGACCTTCGGGGAACCACAACGTCATTGGAACAAAGTGGATCTTCAAGAACAAGCAAGATGCTCATGGGAACATCATTCGCAACAAGGCAAGATTGGTAGCACAAGGCTACTCCCAAGTCGAGGGTATCGACTACGGTGAAACCTTTGCTCCCATTGATCATCTTGAATCCATTCGTTTGTTGATTGCTTATGCTTCCCATCACAACTTTAAGTTGCAACAAATGGATGTGAAAAGTGCTTTTCTTAATGGTCCCATTAATGAGTTGGTTTATGTCAAGCAACCCCCCGGGTTCGAGGACCCCTACTTCCCGGATCATGTGTATCAAGTCGATAAGGCACTCTATGGCCTTAAACAAGCCCCACGTGCGTGGTATGACCACCTTACCGAGTTGTTGCAAGATCATGGATTTGAAGTAGGACAAATTGATCCCACTCTTTTTACTAAGAAGGTCAAAGGGGAGTTGTTTGTATGCCAACTATATGTTGATGATATTATCTTTGGTTCTCCTAACAAAGCTTTCAATGAGGAATTTGCCGCTCTCATGACCTCCAAGTTCAAGATGTCTTTGATGGGAGAGTTGAAGTTCTTCCTTGGTTTTGACATCAAACAAAGAAGAGAAGGAACCTTCATCAACCAAGCCAAATACACTCAAGACATGCTAAAGAGATTCAAGCTAAGTGATGTCAAGCCGGCTACTACTCCAATGCCTACCAAATGCCAACTTGACATTGATCCCAATGGTAAAGCGGTGGATCAAAAGGTATATCGCTCCATGATTGGCTCCTTGCTTTACCTTTGTGCATCTAGACCGGATATCATGTTGAGTGTGGGGATGTGTGCACGGTTTCAAGACACACCAAAGGAAAGTCACTTTGTGGCGGTCAAGCGAATCTTTCGATATTTGGCTCATACCCCAAACTTTGGCTTATGGTACCCAAGAGGAGCAAATTTCAAGCTTGAAGGTTTCACGGATTTCGATTGGGCGGGAGACAAAGTGGATAGGAAGTCCACTTCCGGAGGGTGCCAATTTCTTGGTTGCTCTTTGGTAAGTTGGTCTTCCAAGAAGGAAAGTTGTGTGTCTCTCTCGTCCACCGAAGCGGAGTATGTGGAGGCCGGTAGTTGTTGTGCTCAACTCCTATGGATGAGGCAAACTCTAAAGGAGTACGGTGTCATTTGTGACAAAGTGCCTCTTTGGTGTGATAATGAAAGTGCCATCAAGATTTCTCTCAACCCGGTACAACACTTCAAGACGAAGCACATTGAGATTCGGTATCACTTCATCCGGGATCACATTAGGCGAGGGGAGATCGAGCTCAAGTATGTCAACACTCATGATAACCTTGCAGATATTTTCACGAAGCCCTTGGATGAAGCAAGATTTCGCGAGTTAAGGCATGAGCTAAATATCATTGATTTGAGCAATGTGACTTGAACCCGTACACCCCCCACCACACTCAACGTGTTGTCTAGTTTAGGTGTAGGCATAGACATAGGGGGAGTGTTGTTCTCTCAATGAACTCTCCCTCCCCCCATCATGCATAAATCGATCACCTCTTTCACATTAGCCATTTTTTATGGTACTTGTGCTTCAAAGACGAGTTTTGGTCATGCACCCAAGGATAATTCTTCGCGGTGCCATACCATCCAACTCAAACATAGGTGGCTTGGGCCACCGCCCTCTCTTCACGAGAGGCTTTGTCGCTTGGTGGTTTCTTGTTATCTTTTTGCCTCTGGTTTGTGCGTGTTCCTGTGGTTTCTTGTGTGTGAAAAGTTTCCGTGCAAAGGTTTTTTCTTCTCGTGTTGAAACTTGCGGTGCCTTGAGCTCACGGTACTACCGCGGCCAGCTACGGTACTACCGCAGCCAGCCATGGTACTGTTGGGGAACGTTGCAGAAAACAAAAATTTTCCTACTCGTTTCACCAAGATCATCTAGGAGTTCATCTAGCAACGAGTGATTAGATGCATCTACATACCTTTGTAGATCGCGAGCGGAAGCGTTCAAAAGAACGGTGATGATGTAGTCGTACTCGACGTGATCCAAATCACCGATGACCAGCGCCGAACGGACGGCACCTCCGCGTTCAACACACGTATGGAACAGCCACGTCTCCTCCTTCTTGATCCAGCAAGGGAGGGAGGAGAGGTTGAGGGAGATGGCACCAGCAGCAGCACGACGGCGTGGTGTTGATGGAGCTGCAGTACTCCGGCAGAGCTTCGCTAAGCACTATGGAGGTGGAGGAGGTGTTGGAGAGGGAGAAGGAGGCAACCAAAGGCCAAGGCGTTCAGGTCTGAAGTCCCTCCTCTCCCCCACTATATATAGGGGTGCCAAGGGGTGGTGGCCGGCCCTAGGAGATCCAATCTCCTAGGGGGTGCGGCGGCCAAGGGGGGTTTCCCTCCCCCCCAAGGCACCTAGGAGGTGCCTTCCCCTCCTAGGACTCTTTCCCCCTTAAACCCTAGGCGCATGGGCCTATGTGGGGCTGGTGCCCTTGGCCCATTAGGCCAAGGCGCACCCCCTACAGCCCATGTGGCCCCCCCGGGACAGGTGGACCCACCCGGTGGACCCCCGGGACCCTTCCGGTGGTCCCGGTACAATACCGATAACCCCGAAACTTGTCCCGATACCCGAAACAGGACTTCCCATATATAAATCTTTACCTCTGGACCATTCCGGAACTCCTCGTGACGTCCGGGATCTCATCCGGGACTCCGAACAACATTCGGGTTACTGCATATACATATCCCTACAACCCTAGCGTAACTGAACCTTAAGTGTGTAGACCCTACGGGATCGGGAGACAAGCAGACATGACCGAGACGACTCTCCGGTCAATAACCAACAGTGGGATCTGGATACCCATGTTGGCTCCCACATGCTCCACGATGATCTCATCGGATGAACCACGATGTCGAGGATTCTATCAACCCCGTACGCTATTCCCTTTGTCTATCGATATGTTACTTGCCCGAGATTCGATCGTCGGTATCCCAATACCTCGTTCAATCTCATTACCGGCAAGTCACTTTACTCGTACCGTAATGCATGATCCCGTGACCAGACACTTGGTCACTTTGAGCTCATTATGATGATGCATTACCGAGTGGGCCCAGTGATACCTCTCCGTCATACGGAGTGACAAATCCCAGTCTTGATCCATGTCACCCAACAGACACTTTCGGAGATACTCGTAGTCTACCTTTATAGTCACCCAGTTACGTTGTGACGTTTGGCATACCCAAAGCACTCCTACGGTATCCGGGAGTTACACGATCTCATGGTCTAAGGAAAAGATACTTTGACATTGCAAAACTCTAGCAAACGAACTATACAATCTTGTGCTATGTTTAGGATTGGGTCTTGTCCATCACATCATTCTCCCAATGATGTGATCTCGTTATCAATGACATCCAGTGTCCATAGTCAGGAAACCATGACTATCTGTTGATCAACGAGCTAGTCAACTAGAGGCTCACTAGGAACATGTTGGTGTCTGTTATTCACACATGTATTACGATTTCCGGATAACACAATTATAGCATGAATAAAGACAATTATCATGAACAAGGAAATATAATAATAATGCTTTTATTATTGCCTCTAGGGCATATTTCCAACAGTCTCCCACTTGCACTAGAGTCAATAATCTAGTTACATTGTGATGAATCGAACACCCATGGAATTCTGGTGTTGATCATGTTTTGCTCTAGGGAGAGGTTTAGTCAACGGATCTGCTACATTCAGGTCCGTATGTACTTTACAAATCTCTATGTCTCCATCTTGAACATTTTCACGAATGGAGTTGAAGCGACGCTTGATGTGCCTTGTCTTCTTGTGAAACCTGGGCTCCTTGGCAAGTGCAATAGCTCCAGTGTTGTCGCAGAAGAGCTTGATCGGCCCCGACGCATTGGGTATGACACCTAGGTCGGTGATGAACTCCTTCACCCATATTGCTTCATGTGCTGCCTCCGAGGCTGCCATGTACTCCGCTTCACATGTAGATCCCGCCACGACGCTTTGCTTGCAACTGCACCAGCTTACTGCCCCACCACTCAAAATATACACGTATCCGGTTTGTGACTTAGAGTCATCCAGATCTGTGTCGAAGCTAGCGTCGACGTAACCCTTTACGACGAGCTCTTCGTCACCTCCATAAACGAGAAACATTTCCTTAGTCCTTTTCAGGTACTTCAGGATATTCTTGACCGCTGTCCAGTGTTCCTTGCCGGGATTACTTTGGTACCTTCCTACCAAACTTACGGCAAGGTTTACATCAGGTCTGGTACACAGCATGGCATACATAATAGAACCTATGGCTGAGGCATAGGGGATGACGCTAATCTCTTCTATATCTTCTGCCGTGGTCGGACATTGAGCTGAGCTCAATTTCATACCTTGTAGCACAGGCAAGAACCCCTTCTTGGATTGATCCATATTGAACTTCTTCAATATCTTATCAAGGTATGTGCTTTGTGAAAGACCTATGAGGCGTCTCGATCTATCTCTATAGATTTTGATGCCTAATATATAAGCAGCTTCTCCAAGGTCCTTCATTGAAAAACTTTTATTCAAGTAGGCCTTGATGCTGTCCAAGAGTTCTATATCATTTCCCATCAAAAGTATGTCATCTACATATAATATGAGAAATGCTACAGAGCTCCAACTCACTTTCTTGTAAACGCAGGCTTCTCCATAAGTCTGTGTAAACCCAAACGCTTTGATCATCTCATCAAAGCGAATGTTCCAACTCCGAGATGCTTGCACCAGCCCATAAATCGAGCGTTGGAGCTTGCACACTTTGTCAGCATTCTTAGGATCGACAAAACCTTCCGGCTGCATCATATACAATTCTTCCTTAAGGAAACCATTAAGGAATGCCGTTTTGACGTCCATTTGCCAAATTTCGTAATCATAGAATGCGGCAATTGCTAACATGATTCGGACGGACTTCAGCTTCGCTACCGGTGAGAAAGTCTCATCGTAGTCAACCCCTAGAACTTGTCGATAACCCTTAGCGACAAGCCGAGCTTTATAGATGGTCACATTACCATCCGCGTCTGTCTTCCTCTTAAAGATCCATTTATTCTCTATGGCTCGCCGCTCAACGGGCAAGTCAGTCAAAGTCCATACTTTGTTTTCATACATGGATCCTATCTCGGATTTCATGGCTTCTAGCCATTTGTCGGAATCCGGGCCCGCCATCGCTTCTTCATAGTTCGAAGGTTCACCGTTGTCTAACAGCATGATTTCCAAGACAGGGTTGTTGTACCACTCTGGTGCGGAACGTGTCCTTGTGGACCTTAGAATTTCAGTAGGGGCTTGATCAGAAGTATCTTGATCATTATCATTAACTCCTTCTCTAGTCGGTGCTGGCACCTCAGGAACATTTTCTTGAGTTGCACCATTTTCCGGTTCAAGAGGTAATACTTCATCAAGCTCTACTTTCCTCCCACTTACTTCTTTCGAGAGAAACTCTTTCTCCAGAAAGGACCCATTCTTGGCAACAAAGATCTTGCCTTCGGATCTGAGGTAGAAGGTGTACCCAATAGTTTCTTTTGGGTATCCTATGAAGACGCATTTTTCCGACTTGGGTTCGAGCTTTTCAGGTTGAAGTTTCTTGACATAAGCATCGCATCCCCAAACTTTTAGAAACGACAGCTTAGGTTTCTTCCCAAACCATAATTTATACGGTGTCGTCTCAACGGATTTCGACAGAGCCCTATTTAAAGTGAATGCGGCAGTCTCTAAAGCATAGCCCCAAAAAGAAAGCGGTAAATCGGTAAGAGACATCATAGATCGCACCATATCTAACAGAGTGCGATTGCGACGTTCGGACACACCATTACGCTGAGGTGTTCCAGGCGGCGTGAGTTGTGAAACTATTCCACATTTTCTTAAGTGTGCCCCAAACTCGTGACTCAAGTATTCTCCTCCACGATCTGATCGTAGAAACTTGATTTTCCTGTCACGTTGATTTTCAACCTCACTCTGAAATTCCTTGAACTTTTCAAAGGTTTCAGACTTGTGTTTCATTAAGTAGATATACCCATACCTACTTAAATCATCAGTGAGGGTGAGAACATAACGATAGCCACCGCGAGCCTCAACACTCATTGGACCGCACACATCAGTATGTATGATTTCCAATAAGTCGGTTGCTCGCTCCATTGTTCCTGAGAACGGAGTCTTGGTCATTTTACCCATAAGGCATGGTTCGCACGTGTCAAATGATTCATAATCAAGAGACTCTAAAAATCCATCTGCATGGAGCTTCTGCATGCGTTTGACACCTATGTGACCAAGGCGGCAGTGCCACAAGTATGTGGGACTATCATTATCAACCTTACTTCTTTTGGTACTCACATTATGAACATGTGTAGCATCACGTTCGAGATTCATAAAGAATAAACCATTCACCATAGGAGCATGACCATAAAACATATCTCTCATAAAAATGGAACAACCATTATTCTCAGATTTAAAAGAGTAGCCATCTCGAATTAAACGAGATCCCGATACAATGTTCATGCTCAAAGATGGCACTAAATAACAATTATTAAGGTTTAAAACTAATCCCGAAGGGAGATGCAGAGGTAGCGTGCCGACGGCGATCACATTGACCTTGGAACCATTCCCGACGCGCATCGTCACCTCGTCCTTTGCCAGTTTCCGCTTATTCCGCAGCCCCTGCTTTGAGTTACAAATGTGAGTAACTGCACCGGTATCAAATACCCAGGAGCCACTATGGGCACTAGTAAGGTACACATCAATTACATGTATATCACATATACCTTTTGTTTTGCCGACCTTCTTATCCGCTAAGTACTTAGGGCAGTTCCGCTTCCAGTGACCGCTTCCCTTGCAATAAAAGCACTCAGTCTCGGGCTTGGGTCCATTCTTTGGCTTCTTCCCGGCAGCTTGCTTGCCGGGCGCGGCAACCTCCTTGTCGTCCTTCTTGAAGTTCTTTTTACCCTTGCCTTTCTTGAACTTAGTGGTTTTATTGACCATCAACACTTGATGTTCCTTCCTGACTTCTACCTCCGCTGATTTCAGCATAGCAAATACTTCAGGAATGGTCTTTTCCATCCCCTGCATATTGAAGTTCATCACAAAGCTCTTGTAGCTTGGTGGAAGCGACTGGAGGATTCTGTCAATGACCGCATCATCCGGGAGATTAACTCCCAGCTGAGTCAAGCGGTTATGCAACCCAGACATAGTGAGTATGTGCTCACTGACAGAACTGTTTTCCTCCATCTTACAGCTGAAGAATTTGTCGGAGACTTCATATCTCTCGACCCGGGCATGAGCTTGGAAAACCATTTTCAGCTCTTCGAACATCTCATATGCTCCATGTCTCTCAAAACGCTTTTGTAGCCCCGGCTCTAGGCTGTAAAGCATGCCGCACTGAACGAGGGAGTAGTCATCGAAACGTGCCTGCCAAGCGTTCATCACATCTTGTTCTGCAGGGAGAATGGGTGCGTCACCAAGCGGTGCTTGTAGGACATAATCTTTCTTGGCAGCTATGAGGATGATCCTCAGGTTCCGGACCCAGTCCGTATAGTTGCTGCCATCGTCTTTCAGCTTAGTTTTCTCTAGGAACGCGTTGAAGTTGAGGACTACGTTGGCCATTTGATCTACAAGACATATTGCAAAGATTTTAGACTAAGTTCATGATAATTAAGTTCAACTAATCAAATTATTAGTGAACTCCCACTTAGATTAGACATCCCTCTAGTCATCTAAGTATTACATGATCCGAGTTAAACTAGACTGTGTCCGATCATCACGTGAGACGGACTAGTCAACATCGGTGAACATCTTCATGTTGATCGTATCTTCTATACGACTCATGCTCGACCTTTCGGTCTTCTGTGTTCCGAGGCCATGTATGTACATGCTAGGCTCGTCAAGTCAACCTAAGTGTTTGCATGTGTAAATCTGTCTTACACCCGTTGTATGTGAACGTCTGAATAAAACACCCGATCATCACGTGGTGTTTTGAAACAGCGAACTGTCGCAACGGTGCACAGTTAGGGGGAACACTTCTTGAATTTTATTGTGAGGGATCATCTTATTTACTACCGTCGTTCTAAGTAAACAAGATGCAAAACATGATAAACATCACATGCAATCAAATAATAAACGTGACATGATATGGCCAATATCACA
>NC_041381.1:490835005-490841742 GCF_002162155.2 Triticum dicoccoides | reverse complement strand
AGTTGCTCGCCAACTATTACTTCTACTACTATGGCTAACGCGTTTAGCAATAAAGTAAAGTAATTTACATGGCGTTTCTTGATGACACGCAGGTCATATAAAAGAATAAAGACAACTCCTATGGCTCCTGCCGGTTATCATACTCATCGACATGCAAGTCGTGAATCCTATTACAATAGCATGAACATCTCATACATCACATATAGATCATTCATCATTCATCACAACTTTGGCCATATCATATCACAAACCACTTGCTGCAAAAACAAGTTAGACGTCCTCTAATTGTTGTTGCAAGTTTTACGTGGCTGAATTAGGGTTCTAGCAAGAACGTCTTCTTACCTACGTTAAAGCCACAACGTGATTTGTCAACTTCTATTTACCCTTCATAAGGACCCTGTTCATCGATTCCGCTCCAACTAAAGTAGGAGAGACAGACACCCGCCAGCCACCTTATGCAACTAGTGCATGTTAGTCGGTGGAACCGGTCTCACATAAGCGTACGTGTAAGGTTGGTCCGGGCCGCTTCATCCCACAATACCGCTGAAGCAAGAAAGGACTAGTAACGGCAAGAAAGTTGACAAATCTACGCCCACAACAAATTGTGTTCTACTCGCGCAAGAAGAACTACGCATAGACCTAGCTCATGATGCCACTGATGGGTAACGTTGCAGAAAACAAAAATTTTCCTACTCGTTTCACCAAGATCATCTAGGAGTTCATCTAGCAACGAGTGATTAGATGCATCTACATACCTTTGTAGATCGCGAGCGGAAGCGTTCAAAAGAACGGTGATGATGTAGTCGTACTCGACGTGATCCAAATCACCGATGACCAGCGCCGAACGGACAGCACCTCCGCGTTCAACACACGTACGGAACAGCCACGTCTCCTCCTTCTTGATCCAGCAAGGGAGGGAGGAGAGGTTGAGGGAGATGGCACCAGCAGCAGCACGACGGCGTGGTGTTGATGGAGCTGCAGTACTCCGGCAGAGCTTCGCTAAGCACTATGGAGGTGGAGGAGGTGTTGGAGAGGGAGAAGGAGGCAACCAAAGGCCAAGGCGTTCAGGTATGAAGTCCCTCCTCTCCCCCACTATATATAGGAGGGCCAAGGGGGGGTGGCCGGCCCTAGGAGATCCAATCTCCTAGGGGGTGCGGCGGCCAAGGGGGGTTTCCCTCCCCCCCCAAGGCACCTAGGAGGTGCCTTCCCCTCCTAGGACTCTTCCCCCTTCAAACCCTAGGCGCATGGGCCTATGTGGGGCTGGTTCCCTTGGCCCATTAGGCCAAGGCGCACCCCCTACAGCCCATGTGGCCCCCCGGGACAGGTGGACCCACCCGGTGGACCCCCGGGACCCTTCCGGTGGTCCCGGTACAATACCGATAACCCCGAAACTTGTCCCGATGCCCGAAACAGGACTTCCCATATATAAATATTTACCTCCGGACCATTCCGGAACTCCTCGTGACGTCCGGGATCTCATCCGGGACTCCGAACAACATTCGGGTTACTGCATATACATATCCCTACAACCCTAGCGTAACTGAACCTTAAGTGTGTAGACCCTACGGGTTCGGGAGACAAGCAGACATGACCGAGACGACTCTCCGGTCAATAACCAACAGCGGGATCTGGATACCCATGTTGGCTCCCACATGCTCCACGATGATCTCATCGGATGAACCACGATGTCGAGGATTCTATCAACCCCGTACGCTATTCCCTTTGTCTATCGATATGTTACTTGCCCGAGATTCGATCGTCGGTATCCCAATACCTCGTTCAATCTCGTTACTGGCAAGTCACTTTACTCGTACCGTAATGCATGATCCCGTGACCAGACACTTGGTCACTTTGAGCTCATTATGATGATGCATTACCGAGTGGGCCCAGTGATACCTCTCCGTCATACGGAGTGACAAATCCCAGTCTTGATCCATGTCACCCAACAGACACTTTCGGAGATACCCGTAGTCTACCTTTATAGTCACCCAGTTACGTTGTGACGTTTGGCATACCCAAAGCACTCCTACGGTATCCGGGAGTTACACGATCTCATGGTCTAAGGAAAAGATACTTTGACATTGCAAAACTCTAGCAAACGAACTATACGATCTTGTGCTATGTTTAGGATTGGGTCTTGTCCATCACATCATTCTCCCAATGATGTGATCTCGTTATCAATGACATCCATTGTCCATAGTCAGGAAACCATGACTATCTGTTGATCAACGAGCTAGTCAACTAGAGGCTCACTAGGGACATGTTGGTGTCTGTTATTCACACATGTATTACGATTTCCGGATAACACAATTATAGCATGAATAAAGACAATTATCATGAACAAGGAAATATAATAATAATGCTTTTATTATTGCCTCTAGGGCATATTTCCAACAGGTACTACCGCTTGCGGGAGCACGGTACTACCGTCACCACACGGCAGTAATTTTTTATTGCCGCCTGGATGAGCGGTACTACCGCCTCGGCGCGGTACTTCCACCCGAGCGGTACTACCGCGATGATACGCGGTACTACCGCGCCGGTTCGAGCGTGTGGGGATAAGGACGGGTAGGGAGTTCTAACTCCCCATACCCATTCGCAGTCCTTTCCCACGTCGTCTCCTTCTCTCCCTCGCTCAAGAACGGAGCCGGCGTTCGTCGCCGGATCTCCTCCACCGGCTGCCCTCCCGTGATTCCGACCGGTGGGATCATTCCCCACCACGTGCTCTTGCTATGGACCAAGGTTTTGCCCCAACTCCCTCTCCGTGTTGTTGGTGTTTGGTGTTTCTAGGTTTTGGGGGAGGCTTGTGTGTTCTTGAGATTCATAGGCTTAATCTCTGCAAGAGTAGGATGAAGGAGCGTGGTATTGCATAGGATTTATACTTGTATTGTTGTCTTGCACTAGATCTGATCACCGTAGCACCGCCGTTGTTTCGCGGTTCTTTTCAGATTCAAACCACCAGTTAGATCTGACGCGACGCGGTACTACCTCCTGTATGGCGCGGTACTACCACCTGCACGATACTACCGCCCTTCTGGAGCGGTACTACCGCACTCTGTGCGATACTAAAATTCTACTTCCGCTCCAATCACGGTACTACCGTGACCTCGCACGGTACTACCGCGTTTGGAGCGGTCCTAATATTTTAGTACCGTAGACAGTGGCAGTTCTACCGTGGCTCACTTCTATCGCATGCCAACTTTCTCGTATGTCTTCTATGTGTTTCTTGTGCTTTATCGTGGCCTTTGCATTGATCTTCTTTGCGTCTGTGGTGCTTTGCGTGTGTGTCTCAGGTGGTGGCTCTCGCCGGTCCAATCCCAGTCGTGACACTGGCTCCAAGCGTCTGCGCAACCCAGGTGAAGTACCAGAAGGCTCGTCTGCCTCCAAGCGCAATGTCAAGCACTCAGCTAGCAAGCACAAGGAGCCCGCTAAGGGCATGGATGAGATTGCCTCAGCTGATTATGTCCGTCTCAGGCAGCTTCACCCTTATGTGCACCCGCGTTCCACTGTCAGAGATTGTGAGCTGTTCTGGAACAAGCAACAGACCAACATCTATCTGGATGTCATCAAGAACAAGAAGAATACCTACGTGGAGGTGAAGTGGATTGATATACATCACATGAGGAAGGACAAGTTCCGTGACTACTTTGGAGAGGCTCTGGACTTGGTGGAGCAGTTTGGCATTGAGCATGTGTTATCCTTCCGCCTGGACTATGACCCTGAGATCATCTGTCAGTTCTTTGCTTCAGTCTACTTTCACTCCAATGAGGAACGGACGATGACCTGGATGACCAATGGCCGTAAACTGTCTGCTACCTGGAAGGAGTTCATGGATCTTCTCCAGGTTCCTGATGATGGGCTCAACACTCTAGTGGGTGTTCGCCCCCATGCCAATGCTGAGTCTGCCAACAAGGACAAGCTTGCACCATTCATGGTTGAGAAGGTGCTTGCCAGTGGCAAGACAACTTTGGTGCTCAACTCTTTTCTGGATATCATGTATCACATCTTCTGCAACTCCTTGTTCCCTCGCATTAGTGACAAAGACAAGGTTCATGCCTATATGGTGGACATGATGCTCATTTGCGAGGAGGCTCGTTCGTCTCAGTCTCAGCCACTTGATGTCTCACACATCATGTGGTGTGAGCTCCGGTTTGCAGTGTTCAACCGCAAGGTGCCTATCTATGGGCCCTATCTGTTTCTGCTGATTTCGAAGACTTGGGAGAAGATGTTCCCTGATGAGGAGTTCCTTGCTCCAGACTGGATTCGCCATGAGCCCATCTGTCTGTGTATCAAATCCAACTGGGCCAACACCACTACTCGTGCCGAGGCGACTGCTGCTAGGGCTGCTATTGATGAGGAGGATGCTGGCGCCGAGGACGTTGTTGAGGGCCGTGCTGCTAGGCCTTCCCAGAGTGCCACTATGCCATCATGGGCCAAGAAGCTGAAGGACAAGATGAAGACTCTTTTCTGCATGCAAGCCAAGGGGCAGTATAGGACTCACGTGGCGTCCAAGGAGAGTCGTCGCTGGGACAACAAGATCTTGCAGCTCTATGGTGAGGCAGTGTCTGGCGGGTCTGAGGAGCACATCACTCCAGAGGCCGAGTGGATGGAGAAGCAGGGCTACAGGTGGACTGAGTCTGAGGAGGATGTCGAGGAGACCATCCCTGCTTCCGAGGAGACCGACGGAGAGGGTTGGGACGAGTTCCCTGCTTGAGCCACCTCTTGTGTGTAGGTGTCCTCTCTGCCTTTTTGGCGTCTCGATGCCAAAGGGGGAGAGAGTGTAGGAATTTGCGAGTGTGTCGTGTGTTTGCTGCTTTCTCGTTTGAACCTCGGTAGCTTTACTTCGTCCGGTGTAAGACGTTTGCACTCTATCTATCCTAGCGAGCTTGTGTTATATTGTGCTATCTTCATGCTATGCTATGTTAGTTATCGTGCCTTGGTCTCTAAAATATAGGGGGAGTGTTGATCCTAGTCTGTGTGCTATGCAGTCCAAAGCATTCATTTAGAGTGCACACACCTAGGGGGGGCCCGTCTATATTTTAGAGAGGTGGGGTTTGCCTTTGCTCTAAATCATCTTATCTTTGTGCAAATCCCGTGTTGTCATCAATCCACCAAAAAGGGGGAGATTGTAAGGTCACATTTATCCCTTGGGTGTTTTGGTGATTGATGACAATGCTCTTGCGGACTAATCGTGTGCCTTGAGTTTCTGAGATACTTCATCACTAGGCACGAGAAGATTCGGTGCTCCTCGGAGACTATTGAAGTCGGCGTTGTTCTACGTTTCTCTTTGGTGGATTTGAGTCGTAGGAGAGCCGTTCTAATAAGAGGGGGTCCGCGTCGGAAAGGTTTGGGTGGAATCAACACGTACACTTGTCCTACCTTTCCTTGCACTCTGGAGCTTCTCTTCGTTATCTTGGTTATGCTGAAATCTGACGACTACTGATGTACTTGCGGTAGTACCGCAAGTACCAGTGGTAGTACCGTTGTGGCTCACGGTAGTACCGCTCATCTTGAGCGGTAGTACCGCGACTCCCAGGCCTAGTGCCGCTTCGGTACGGTAGTAGGGGCAGATGTAATTTTTTACATCCGTGCCACCCACGGTAGTACCGCTCGTCCAGCGCGGTAGTACCGCGGTGACCCACGGTAGTACCGCTCCCCAGGAGTCGTAGTACCGTGGCCCTCCTACCTAGTACCGCAGCATCACGGTAGTAGGCACGGATGTAATTTTTTACATCCGCGCCCGCAACGGTAGTACCGCGCCTCGCGAGCGGTAGTACCGCGTCGGATTTTTCTACCACCTCAGTTTCAGCGGAAGTAGGCACGGATGTAATTTATTTCATCCGCGCCCTTCCCAGGCCGTGACTTTCCTGCCTTGCGGTAGTACCGCAAGTGGGTGCGGTAGTACCGCGCAAGCGGTAGTACTGCCCCCTTGTCAGGCTAGTTCCGGCTTGTGCTGCTGTAGCGGTAGTACTATGGTCAGCCACGGTAGTACCACACAGCCTCGTGGTAGTACCGCGCCCCTGGAGCGGTAGTACCGTGTGTCGCGGGCTGAACATGTGGATAACGGTTGGATTTTTCCCATGACTATATAAGGGGTGTCTTCTACCTCTAGTTGACTACCTCTTCTACCTCTAAGCTCCATTGTTGCTCCAAGCTCCATTTTCGCTCGATCTCTCTCCCTAGCCAATCAAACTTGTTGATTTGCTCGGGATTGGGTGACAAGGGCCCGATCTACACTTCCACCACAGGATATTTGATTCCCCCCACTTATCCCTTGCGGATCTTGTTACTCTTGGGTGTTGAGCACCCTAGACGGTTGAGGTCACCTCGAAGCCATACTCCATTGTGGTGAAGCTTCGTGGTATTGTTGGGAGCCTCCAAGTGTTGTGGAGATAGCACCAATCTTGTTTGTAAAGGTCCGGTTGCCGCCTTCAAGGGCTCCAATAGTGGAATCACGACATCTCGCATTGTGTGAGGGCATGAGGAGATTATGGTGGCCCTAGTGGCTTCTTGGGGAGCATTGTGCCTCCACACCGCTCTAACGGAGACGTACTTCCCCTTAAAAGGAAGGAACTTCGGTAACACATCCTCGTCTCCACCGGCTCCACTCTTGGTTATCTTGTCCCTTTACTTTTGCAAGCTTACTTGTGCTATATCCATTGCTTGCTTGTGTGCTTATTGTCTTTGCATCATATAGGTTGTCCACGTAGTTGCACATCTAGACAACCTATTTCATT
>NC_041381.1:490814112-490834546 GCF_002162155.2 Triticum dicoccoides | reverse complement strand
ACTTGAGGAAATATTTGTTCTACCTTTAGCTCCTCGTTGGGTTCGACACTCTTACTTATCGAAAGAGGCTACAATTGATCCCCTACACTTGTGGGTTAGACCTTTTTCTGGCGCCGTTGCGGGGGGGTCATAGCGTGGGGTGAATATTCTGGTGTGTGCTTGTTTGCTTTATCACTAAGTAATTTTTATTTGCTGTTCTAAGTTGTTCTTTATCTTTAGTTATGGATATGGAACACAAAACACCAAAAAAATTAGGTGTACTTGCTACTCATGGAGATGGGTAACCTCCTAAAACCCTCGATGTTGGTTATGTGATAAATATTATGTACTACTTTGATAATCCTGAGAAAACCCCATTCAATTATGTTATGGGAGACACGTTCGATCAACATGAATACTTTAGGGATTATCGCTTGACACAAAAAGGGAAACTATTATGGGATCAAATTCATATGTTGCATTGGTATGCTCAGGAACTATGCTTGAGATATGATTATACTTGTTGCTCTAGGATTAAGGCTCCACACCTTTCCTTTTCATGCAAATTTAATGATAATGAGACCTTAGCTTCTTATTCTAATGGTATATATGATTACTATGATGTGGAACAAATAGAAGAATTTTTTGCTTTTATGGGTGCTTATGAAATTGAATCTTTGTTTAAAACGTGTGAAAATCTTGATGATGCTGTTTACAGACCTAAATTTTTTGCTATACTTAAATATTGCTATGAGAATTATGAATTCAATTCCTATATTGATGCGTTTATTGAGGAAGTCTCCGTTGTCCAAGAAGACACTAATGTTTTGCAGGAGTCTATGGAAGAAGAAATTGATGAAACTATGAGCTCATTGGATGAAAAAGATGATGAGGAGAGCGAAGAACAAAAGGAGGAAGAGCGGATTAGCTACCCGTGCCCACCTTCTAATGAGAGTAACTCTTCAACTCATACATTGTTTAATTCCCCTTCGTGCTTACCGAAGGATGATTGCTATGATCCCGTTGATTCTCTTGAAATATCCCTTTTGGATGATGCTTGCTATGCTTGTGGCCAAGATGCCAATATGAATTATGCTTATGGAGATGAACTTGCTATAGTTCCTTATGTTAAACATGAAATTGTTGCTATTGCACCCACGCATGATAGTCCTATTATCTTTTTGAATTCTCCCTACTCCACTATATCGGAGAAGTTTGCTAATATTAAGGATTATATTGATGGGTTGCATTTCACTACTACACATGATGGTTT
This sequence comes from Triticum dicoccoides, assembly GCF_002162155.2. Lineage (NCBI taxonomy): Eukaryota > Viridiplantae > Streptophyta > Magnoliopsida > Poales > Poaceae > Triticum > Triticum dicoccoides. The sequence goes on along the minus strand of NC_041381.1, from coordinate 490,833,294 downwards.
TGATAGATATAATATGCATGTGCTTGCTGCTCCTACTTGCAATTATTGTGAGAGAGGAACTATATCTCCACTTCTCTATGTTTCCAATATGATAAAATTGCAAGAAACTGCTTATACTATGCATTGGCCTTTACTGTGTGTGCATGAATTGTTCTTTTATGACATGCCGATGCATAGGAAGAGAGTTAGACTTCATCATTGCTTGATATATGTTACTTTGTGCTCACTACTAAATCACAAATCATTGTTAATTAAAATTGGCTTTGATATACCTTGGGATCCGGGTGGATTCATTACTTGAGCACTATATGCCTAGCTTAATGGCTTTAAAGAAAGCGCTGCCGGGGAGACAACGCGGAAGTTTTGGAGAGTCATTTATTTCTGTTGTGTGCTTTCATATAGTCTAAAAACAAAAAAATAAATAGGGGAACCCAAAAGTTTTCAAATAGGAAAGTGAAAGTGAGAGAGACAAGCATTGTTGAAGTGGGGGAGTTCCTTGAACTTTGTTCATGCTCACGGAAACTTTGTGAATCTTGATTACAGAAACTTTTCAACAAAAATAATTATCCACTTGTACAATTCCATTGTATTATAAAAATAATGTGCCAAGGTTTGCCTTTAGGATGTTTACAATGCTTGTTGGTTTGTGCGGTGCATGACAGAAACTTTGGCTGTAGTGCGTGATTTTACATTTTTTACTGGAACGTTAAACGGTTCGGAAACTTTTTGCAATGTATTTATATACAAATTGTTTATTTTTCCTAATTTTGGTAGAATTTTTGGGGTACATTAAGTATGGTGGATGTTCAGATTGCTACAGACTGTTCTGTTTTTGACAGATTCTGTTTTTGATGCATAGTTTACCTGTTTTGATAAAACTATCAATTTCTATCAGTGGATTAAGACATGGAAAAGCTATATTACAGTAGACACAATGCAAAAACAAAATATTAATTGGTTTGCAACAGTACCTAGAGTAGTGATTTGCTTTATTATACTAATGGGTCTTACTGAGTTTTCTGTTGAAGTTTTGTGTGGATGAAGTGTTTGATCGAGAAGGTCTCGATGTGAGGAAAAGGAGGAGAGGCAAGATCTAAAGCTTGGATTCCCAAGGCACCCCAAGTAAATATTCAAGGAGACTCAAGCATCTAATCTTGGGTATGCCCCGGAAGGCATCCCCTCTTTCTTCAACAAGTATCGGTATGTTTTCGGATTCGCTTCGTTCATGCGATATGTGCAAATCTTGGAGCGTCTTTTGCATTTAGTTGGTATGAGATAGTACTTGGTTGATTTATAGAATGCTCCTTGCACTTCACTTAAATCTTTTGAGTATGGCTTTATAGAATGCTTCATGTGCTTCACTTATATCATTTGGAGTTTGGATTACATGTTTCTCTTCACATAGAAAACCACCATTTGTAGAATGCTCTTTTGCTTCACTTATATTTTTTAGAGCGTGAGCATATCTTTTGTAGAAAGAATTAAACTCTCTTGCTTCACTTATATCTATTTAGAGAGATGAAAGGAATTGGTCATTCACATGGTTAGTCATAAAATCCTACATAAAACTTGTAGATCACTGAATATGATATGTTTGATTCCTTACAATAGTTTTGTGATATAAAGGTGGTGATATTAGAGTTGTGCTAGTTGAGTAATTGTGAAATTGAGAAAATACTTGTGTTGAGGTTTGCAAGTCCCGTAGCATGCACGTATGGTAACCGCTGTGTGACAAATTTAAAGCATGGGGTGTTTCTTTGATTGTCTTCCTTATGAGTGGTGGTCGAGGATGAGCAATGGTCTTTTCCTACCAATCTATCCCCCTAGGGGCATGCGTAGTAGTACTTTTCTTTGAGGGCTAATAAACTTTTGCAATAAGTATATGAGTTATTTATGACTAATGTGAGTCCATGGATTATACGCACTCTCACCCTTCCATCATTGCTAGCCTCTTCGGTACCGTGCGTTGCCCTTTCTCACCTCGAGAGTTGGTGCAAACTTCGCCGGTGCATCCAAACCCCATGATATGATACGCTCTATCACACATAAGCCTCCTTATATCTTCCTCAAAACAGCCACCATACCTACCTATTATGGCATTTCCATAGCCATTCTGATATATATTGCCATGCAACTTTCATCATCATCATATACATGACTTGAGCATTCATTGTCATATTGCTTTGCATGATCGTAAGATAGCTAGCATGATGTTTTCATGGCTTGTCCGTTTTTTTATGTCATTGCTAGTCTAGATCATTGCACATCCCGGTACACCGTCGGAGGCATTCATATAGAGTCATATCTTTGTTCTAGTATCGAGTTGTAATATTGAGTTGTAAGTAAATAAAAGTGTGATGATCATCATTATTAGAGCATTGCCCCAGTAAGGAAAGGATGATGGAGACTATGATTTCCCCACAAGTCGGGATGAGTTTCCGGACTTTATAAAAAAGAGGGGCCAAAGAAGCCTAAATAAAAAAGGGGGCTAATGAAGCCCGCAAAAAAAGGAAAAAGGAAAAAAAATAAAAATGAGAGAAAAAGAGAGAAGGGGCAATGTTACTATCCTTTTACCACACTTGTGCTTCAAAGTAGCACCATGTTCTTCATATAGAGAGTCTCTTGAGTTATCACTTTCATATACTAGTGGGAATTTTGATTATAGAACTTGGCATGTATATTCTGATGATGGGCTTCCTCAAATGCCCGAGGTCTTCATGAGCAAGCAAGTTGGATGCACACCCACTTAGTTTTTAGTTTGAGCTTTCATACACTTATAGCTCTTAGTGCATCCGTTGCATGGCAATCCCTACTCCTCGCATTGACATCAATTGATGGGCATCTCCATAGCCCATTGATTAGCCGCGTCGATGTGAGACTTTCTCCCTTTTTGCCTTCTCCACATAAACCTCCATTATCATATTCTATTCCACCTATAGTGCTATATCCATGGCTTGCGCTCATGTATTGCGTGAGGGTTGAAAAAGCTAAAGCGCGTTAAAAAGTATGAACCAATTGCTTGGCTTGTCATCAGGGTTGTGCATGATGGGAGCATTTTGTGTGATGAAAATGAAGCATGGCCAAACTATATGATTTTGTATGGATAAGCTTTCTTTGGCTATGTTATTTTGATAACATAATTGCTTGGTTGGCATGCTTGAAGTACTATTCTTTTTATGTCAAAAGATAGACTATTGCTTTGAATCACTCGTGTCTTAATATTCATGCCACGATTAGATATATGATCAATATTATGCTAGGTAGCATTCCACATCAAAAATTATCTTTTTTATCATTTACCTACTCGAGGACGAGAAGGAATTAAGCTTGGGGATGTTGATACGTCTCCGTTGTATCTATAATTTTTGATTGTTTCATGCCAATATTCTACAACTTTCATATACTTTTGGCAACTTTTTATACTATTTTTGGGACTAACATATTGATCCAGTGCCCAGTGCCAGTTCCTGTTTGTTGCATGTTTTATGTTTCGCAGAAACCCAATATCAAACGGAGTCCAAACGGGATAAAAACAGATGGAGAATATTTTTCGAATATTTCTGATTTTTGGAAAGAAAAATCAACGCGAGACGATGCCCGAGGGGGCCACGAGGCAGGGGGCGCGCCCCTGACCCTCGTGGGCATCCCGTAAGGTGGTTGATGCTCTTCTTTTGCCGCAAGAAAGCTAATATTTGAAGAAAAATCTGGGCGAAGGTTTCAATCCAATTGGAGTTACGGATCTTTGGATATATAAGAAACAGTGAAAGGGCAGAATCTGAGAACGCAGAAACAGAGAGAGATAGAGAGACAGATCCAATCTTGGCCACGCCATGGAGATCATGGACCAGAGGGGAAACCCTTCTCCCATCTAGGGAGAAGGTCAAGGAAGAAGAAGAAGAAGGGGGGCTCTCTCCCCCTCGCTTTCGGTGGCGCCGGAACGCCGCCGGGTGCCATCATCATCACCGCGATCTACACCAACACCTCCGCCATCTTCACCAACATCTCCATCACCTTCCCCCATCTATATTCAGTGGTCCACTCTCCCGCAACCCTCTGTACCCTCTACTTGAACATGGCGCTTTATGCTTCATATTATTATCCAATGATGTGTTGCCATCCTATGATGTATGAGTAGATTTTTGTTGTCCTACCGGTGATTGATGAATTGCTATGATTGGTTTAATTTGCTTGTGGTTATGTTGCTGTCCTATTGTGCCCTCCATGTCGCGCAAGCGTGAGGGATTCCCGCTGTAGGGTGTTGCAATATGTTCAAGATTCGCTTATAGTGGGTTGCTTGAGTGACAGAAGCATAAACCCGAGTAAGGGGGTTGTGGCGTATGGGATAAAGGGGACTTGATGCTTTAATGCTATGGTTGGGTTTTACCTTAATGATCTTTAGTAGTTGTGGATGCTTGCTAGAGTTCCATTCATAAGTACATATGATCCAAGAAGAGAAGGTATGTTAGCCTATGCCTCTCCCACATAAAACTTGCTATCGGTTTAGTAAAGTAGTCAATTTCTTAGGGACAATTTCACAACTCATACCACCACTTCCCCACACTCTCTATATTTACTTTATTGCTCCTTTATCTACACAGCCCCTACTTTTTATTTACGTGCTCTTTATTATCTTGCAAACCTATCCTTTCACACCTACAAAGTACTTCTAGTTTCATACTTGTTCTAGGTAAAGCAAACTCTAAGCGTGTGTAGAGTTGTATCGATGGTCGATAGAACTTGAGGGAATATTTGTTCTACCTTTAGCTCCTCGTTGGGTTCGACACTCTTACTTATCGAAAGAGGCTACAATTGATCCCCTACACTTGTGGGTTATCAGTTACATACCGATGACGAAGGGAACAACGTATGTTGTTACGCGGTTTGACCGATAAGATCTTCGTAGAATATGTAGGAGCCAATATGAGCATCCAGGTTCCACTATTCGTTATTGATTGGAGATGTGTCTCGGTCATGTCAACATAGTTCTCGAACCCGTAGGGTCCGCACGCTTAACGTTCAATGACGATTTGTATTATGAGTTATGTGTTTTGATGACCGAAGTTTGTTTGGAGTCCTGGATGAGATTACGGATGTGACGAGGAGTCTCGCAATGGCCAAGACATAAAGATTGATATATTGGACTATGTTATTCGGACACCGAAAGAGTTCCGAGTGGTTTCGGGTAAAAACGCAGTGCCGGAGTGGTTACTGGAAACCCCGGGAGAACTAATGGGCCCTCATGGGCCTTAGTGGAGAGAGAGGAGGGCCTCAAGGGATGCCCCCCTTAGCAGTCTGAATTGGAAAAGGGAAGGGGGCGGTGCCCCCTTTCCTACTCCCTATCCCTCTCCTCCTTCTAGAGGAATCCTACTAGGACTAGTAGTCCTAGTAGGACTGCCTCTCCTTGGCGTGCCCCCTAGGGGCAGCCGGCGTCCCCCTCCCTCCTTTATATACAAGGGCAGGGGGCACTCTAGAATACACCAAGTCTTCTCTTAGCCGTGTGCGGTGCCCCCCTCCGCAGTTACACACCTCGGTCATATCGTCGTAGTGCTTAGGCGAAGCCCTGCGCCGGTAACATCATCATCACCATCACCACCCATCGTGCCGATGGAACTCACCCTCGTTCTCAACTGGATCAAGAGCATGAGGGACATCATCGAGCTGAACGTGTGCTGAACATGAAGGTGTCGTACGTTTGGTAGTTGGATTGGTTGGATCGTGGAGACGTTCGACTACATCAACCGCATTACTAAACGCTTCCTCTTTAGGTCTACGAGGGTACATGGACAAACTCTCCCCTCTCGTTGCTATGCATCTCCCAGATAGATCTTGCATGATCGTAGGAGAATTTTGAAATTACTGTGTTCCCCAATAGTGTATCAGAGCCAGGTCTATGCGTAGATGTTTTATGCACGAGTAGAACACAAAGAGTTGTGGGCGATAATAGTCATACTGCTTACCACCAACGTCTTACTTTGATTCGGCAGAATTGTTGGATGAAGTGGCCCGGGCCGACATTACATGACCACGTTGATGAGACTGGTTCTACCGACGTGCTTTTGCACATAGGTGGCTGGCGGTTTGACTATGGCCGGCCCTTGTTGAAGGTTAAAACAACACACTTGACGAAAAATCGTTGTGGTTTTGATGCGTAGGTAAGAACGGTTCTTGCTAGAAGCCCGTAGCAGCCATGTAAAATTTGCAACCACAAAGTAGAGGACGTCTAACTTGTTTTTGCAGGGCTTGCTATGATGTGGTATGGTCAAGACATGATGTGATATAAATTGTTGTATGAGATGATCATGTTTTGTAACAGAGTTATCGGCAACTGGCAAGAGCCACATGGTTGTCGCTTTATTGTATGCAATGCATTCGCCATGTAATTGTTTTACTTTATCCCTAAGCGGTAGTGATAGTCGTAGAAGCAATAGTTGGCATGACGACAACGATGCTACGATGGAGATCAAGGTGTCGCGCGGTGACGATGGAGATCATGACGATGCTTCAGTGATGGTGATCATGAGCACAAGATGATGATGGCCATATCATGTCACATATTTTGATTGCATGTGATTTTTATCTTTTATGCATCTTATTTTGCTTAGTACAGCGGTAGCATTATAAGATGATCCCTTACTAAATTTCAAGGTATAAGTGTTCTCCCTGAGTATGCACCATTGCTACAGTTTGTCGTGCCAAGACACCACATGATGATCGGGTGTGATAAGCTCTATGTTCACATACAACGGGTGCAAGCCAGTTTTGCACACGCAGAATACTCGGGTTAAACTTGACGAGCCTAGCATATGCAGATATGGCCTCGGAACACAGAGACCGAAAGGTCGAACATGAATCATATAGTAGATATGATCAACATAGTGATGCTCACCATTGAAAACTACTCCATCTCACGTGATGATCGGACATGGTTTAGTTGATTTGGATCACGTGATCATTTAGATGACTAGAGGGATGTCTATCTAAGTGGGAGTTCTTAAGTAATATGATTAATTAAACTTTAATTTATCATGAACTTAGTCCTGATAGTTATTTTGCATGTCTATGTTATTGTAGATCAATGGCCCATGCTACCGTTCCTTTGAATTTTAATGCATTCCTAGAGAAAGCTAAGTTGAAAGATGATGGTAGCAATTACACGGACTAGGTCCATAACTTGAGGATTATCCTCATTGCTGCATAGAAGAATTACGTCCTGGAAGCACCTCTAGGTGCTAGGCCTGTTGCAGACGCTACTGATAACGTTAATGACGTCTGGCAGAGCAAAGCTGATGACTACTCGATAGTTCAGTGTGCCATGCTTTATGCCTTAGAATCGGGACTTCAAAGACATTTTGAACGTCATGGAGCATATGAGATGTTCCAAGAGTTGAAGTTAATATTTCAAGCAAATGCCTGAGTTGAGAGATATGAAGTCTCCAACAAGTTCTATAGCTACAAATTGGAGGAGAATAGTTCTGTCAGTGAACACATACTCAGAATGTCTGGGTACCATAACCACTTGAGTCAGCTGGCAGTTAATCTTCCTGATGATAGTGTCATTGACAGAGTTCTTCAATCACTGCCACCGAGCTATAAAGGCTTCATGATGAACTAAAATATGCAAGGGATGAATAAGACAATTCCCGATATCTTCGCGATGCTAAAAGCTGCAGAGGTAGAAATCAAAAAGGAGCATCAAGTGTTGATGGTCAACAAGACCACTAGTTTCAAGAAAAAGGGCAAAGGGAAGAAGGGTAACTTCAAGAAGAATGGCAAGAAAGTTGTTGCTCAGGAGAAGAAACCCAAGTCTGGACGTAAGCCTAAAACTGAGTGCTTCTACTGCAAAGGGATATGTCACTGGAAGGGGAAATGCCCCAAGTATTTGGTGGATAAGAAGGATGGCAAAGTGAAAGGTATATTTGATATACATTTTATTGATGTGTACCTTACTAATGCTCGTAGTAGCACCTGGGTATTTGATACTGGTTCTGTTGCTCATATTTGTAACTCGAAACAGGGGCTACGGATTAAATAAAGATTGGCTAAGGACGAGTTGACGATGCGCGTGGGAAATGGTTCCAAGGTCGATGTGATCGCCGTCGACATGCTACCTCTACATCTACCTTTGGGATTAGTTTTAGACCTGAATAATTGTTATTTGGTGCCAGCGTTGAGCATGAACATTATATCTGGATCTTGTTTGATGCGAGACGATTATTCATTTAAATCATAAAATAATGGTTGTTCTATTTATATGATTAATATCTTTTATGGTCATGCACCCTTGCTGAGTGGTCTATTTTTGTTGAATCTCGATCGTAGTGATACACATGTTCATAATATTGAAGCCAAAAGATGGAAAGTTGATAATGATAGTGCAACTTATTTGTGGCACTTCCGTTTGGGTCATATTGGTGTAAAGCGCATGAAGAAACTCCATGTTGATGGGCTTTTGGAATCATTTGATTATGAATCACTTGGTGCTTGCCAACTATGCCTCATGGGCAAGATGACTAAAACTCCATTCTCCGGAACAATGGAACGAGCTACTAACTTATTGGAAATAATACATACCGATGTATGCAGTCCAATGAGTATTGATGCTCATGGCGGCTATCGTTATTTTTCTTACCTTCACAGATGATTTGAGCAGATATGGTTATATCTACTTAATGAAGCATAAGTCTGAAACATTTGAAAAGTTCAAAGAATTTCAGAGTGAAGTGGAAAATCATCTTAACAAGAAAATAAAGTTTCTACGGTCTGATCATGGAGGAGAGTATTTGAGTTACAAATTTGGTCTTCATTTGAAACAATGTGGAAGAGTTTCACAACTTACGCCACCTGGAACACCTTAGCGAAATGGTGTGTCCGAACGTCGTAACCGTACTTTATTGGATATGGTGCGATCTATGATGTCTCTTACTGATTTACCGCTATCATTTTGGGGTTATGCTTTAGAGGCGGATGTATTCACTTTAAATAACGCACCATCAAATCCGTTGAGATGATGCCTTATGAACTATGGTTTGGCAAGAAACCAAAGTTGTCGTTTCTCAAAGTTTGGGGTTGCGATGCTTATGTGAAAAAGCTTCAACCTGATAAGATTGAACCCAAATCGGAGAAGTGCGTCTTCATAGGATACCCAAAGGAAACTATTGGGTACACCTTCTATCACAGATCCGAATGTATTGGGGATATAACTATTTGTGTAAGCCGCCCAGGAGGGGCCGGGTTACGCAAAGAAGACTCATCAGAAAGAAGCCCAAGACCAAGCATGAAGATGGCGGTTCAATAAAGGGTCTAAGGCCCACCAGCGACTTGAGGTCCGTCGTAGTAAACCGCCATAATGGCATGACTTGTATCGTAAGGTAGATTTAACTAGTCACCGAGCCGGACATTGTTTATGAGCCGGCCGGGACTCTGTAAGCCACAGGGCGCCAACCCGTGTACATCAGGGGGCGACCTGCTGCTGGCTGAGGGTAAAAAACAACTCATCGAGAACCGGGCATAGCGTATCTCGCTCCCTGGTCATCGAAACATCAAGCAATACCAACCCAACTAGACGTAGGCCTTACCTTCATCGTAAGGGGCCAAACTAGTATAAATCTCTCGTGTCTCTTGTCCTAATAACCCCTTCAAGATTCCTAGTTGCGATGGCTCCACGATTAAGTCCTTTCGCTAGGACATCTGACGTGAAAACTCCACGACAGTTGGCGCCCACCGTGGTGCCAGCGCACGGTGGATTTGAGTTCTTCAAGGGCAACTTCGAAGGGCTCAAGGGATACGCAGTGGGTCGGATGACCAAGAGTCGTCGCGGCAAGATCTACATCGACGACGAAGGCTGGGGCCCTGACGCCGGCTCAATTGAGTACGGGTACCGGGTCCCCTTCGGCGGAATCCACGTCTTCATCGGCCGGATTGGTGAGCCGGGCCCTGAGCCGGACAACTGCACCGACCTCGTCGAGACGGCTAAGCGTGCAAGACCCGCCCGAGTCCAACCCGGCATGAAGCGTGTCTTTGTGGGCTGCGTCCACGGAGAAGAACGTTCTGAAGGATCTGAAGATGGTGGTGAGACGGTCGTCCTCTCCAACGGTGATTCGTCCGCTGATTCAACAGATTCACTGTATCAAGTGCAAGATGGCGTGCTCGGGGGCTGTTCCGATGGCTCTAGTATTCCGGACCCCTATGAGTCCCCAAACTGGGCAGGAGTTTTCATGGCTGGGACTCAACCCGGCCAAAATTCTACAATCGATGCTGCAATAACGTCCGGAATAGGAGCGGCCGGGGCAGGAGGCCCTGTGCGCCCGCCGGCTCAAGTGCTAATAGATCTCACGGATAAGCTTACGGCCCTGTTAACCGCTATGGTTATTCCTGCAAATAGAGATGAGCATGATGCGGAGGTGGCACGGGTGCGCGAGGAAATAGCTCGGGCCAAGGAGGCCTTAGCAGCTGAGGACACCAGGTTAGCCACAGAACGGACGGCTTTGGATGCACGGGCTCAGCAGCTCCAGTCAGAGGTTTTCTAGCTTACGATGAGCCTGAACGCATCTTATGAGGTGATGAGAAGGAGGCACCAGAAAACTCAATCCCTTTTGCCTCCGACTTACGACCCTCGGACTCTTTTCGCTACACCCGGAGCCGGCCCAAGTAACCCGCCAGATGCAAATCAGTTTATGACAGCCAGAACAGGAGGATCGGCTCAGCCTCGGGAGATGGCACCTCCTCATGGGAACATGGCGCCGCCCCGTTACGTGCCGATACCGCCGGGTCACTTTTCCAGCCCCATGGAGAACTTAATCGCAGCATCGGTGCGTTTGGCGGCTCTCCCAGTGGACGGTGATGATCCGACAGCGGTGGAGACCCGGAGGATCAGGGAACTTGTCCAGATGGCCCTGGCGCAGCAAGAGACTTATTCTTATAGCCGGGATAGGATTCATTCGACTCCTCCGCCTTGGTTAGCACCACCTCACCAAAACCGAAGACCGAGTTACAGCAGGCACATGGAGTCAGAAGCTTTGTCAAGCAACGCCCAGCGCCGGAACCAGCCCGGTGGCTATAACCCAGTGCAGGATCGGGTACGTCAGGAGAACGAGCGGGCGGCTCAGCTAGCGGCTCAACAGAGGGCTCATCAAGATTTCCCAGAGTATCCGATGACTTCCGTTGAGAAGGGAGTGGCTACTAGAACCGGCAGCGTTCCTTGTTTGGTGCCGGCTCTGTGTAATGTACGCCTACCCAAGGACTTCAAAGGACCTCGAAAGGTGCCGAATTACACAGCCGATTTACAGCCCGGAGCATGGATCGAAAGTTATGAGATGGCCATGGAGCTGTTAGAGGTCAGCGACGCAGCAATGGCTAAATACTTCACCATGATGTTAGATGGAACGACCCGGTCCTGGTTAAAGGGCTTGCCACCCAATTCCATTAATTCGTGGGCAGAGTTAAAGGCCCGTTTCATCCAGAACTTCAAGGACACTTGCAAGCAATCTATGTCGATTATGGATTTGACAAATTATAAGCAGGAGGAGGGTGAATCCACGACTCACTGAGTACGCCGGGTCAAGGAGATAATACATTCATCTACAAGATGGATGCTGGCTATGCAGTCCTTATGTTGGAAAAGAACTGCCACTTTGAGCCGCTGAGACAGAAACTAGGGCGCCTTAAGCATGATTGCAATGATATGGGTACGCTAATGGCAGCTTTAGTCAAATACGCCGACTCGGATAGTACCAAGGATCCCGCGTCTGATGAGGAAAAGATAGGGGAGGGAAAGAAGAATGGCAAAGGAAAGGGTCAGCAGCATACCCGATGAATCAAGGGGGTAATAAGCGCAAGGCGGAGGGTAACCCGGAGTTTGTAGCCAACGCCAATGCACAGGGTAACAATCAGAGACGTAAGGGCAAACCACCCCGATCTGGCGGGTCAGGCCCATCTCTTGAGAAGCTACTCAATGAGTCATGCCCGAGACATGGCACCCAGGAACGACCCGCCACCCACTTATGGAAAGATTGTGTGATCATGAAGGCTTTTAAGAATTCCAACACGTTTGATGGCAATCATGGGTCGGGCAGCGGCTCAGGAGCTGGCGGTTTTCATGGTCCGGGTGGCGGTTCAAGTTCTGGCTTTCAGGGACATCAGGGCGGCTATAATCAGCAGCAATCTGGTCAAGGGGAACAACAGCAGTAGCAGTCGGGTTATCAAAGCCATCCAAAGCAGCTGAATAGTGGGCAGTATCACGTGTTTACCACTAGTTTGTGCAAACGTGACCAGAAGGTTCATAAGAGGGCTGTAAATTCTATTGAGCCGGCGGTTCCTCGTTACTTGAGGTGGTCAGAACAGCCCATTGTGTGGAGCAGGGAAGATCACCCCATCCAGGTTGATAATCCGGGTCAGTTAGCCTTGGTGGTAGCACCTCAGGTTGGTGGATATAAATTCATTAAGGTACTCATGGACGGGGGTAGCAGCATCAATATCCTGTATTATGAGACCTTTCGACGCATGGGGTTAACTGATAAGAATTTGAAGACGTCCAACACTGTTTTCATGGAGTGGTCCCTGGTAAGTCGACGTACCCAGTTGGCAAGATTGAACTGGAAGTGGCTTTTGGAGATGAGTATGACTCCAGAGCTGAAAAATTAACCTTTGAGGTGGTCAAAATCAGGAGTCCATATCATGCTTTGTTTGGACGGCCGTCTTATGCCAAGTTCATGGCACGGCCGTGCTATGTTTACCTGCAGCTTAAGATGCCGGGTCACAAGGGTACCATCACCATGCATGGAAGTCGAAAGGTAGCCCTGGAATGTGAGGAGGGCGACGCGGCTTATGCTAAGTCTGTTTGTGCAGCGGAGGAACTGAGGTTTTATCAAAACAATGTTGACCCGGTAGATATGACCTCTCTAAAGAGGCCAACCACCGAGCATGACCCGGCGATGAAGTTTAAGTCGGCTGCTGAAACCAAGCTTGTGGATTTCAATCCGGGTGATTCATCTAAGCAGTTCAGCATCAGTGCCAATTTGGATCCTAAATAGGAAAGCGCGCTCATCGAGTTCATCCGTGAGAACCGGGACATCTTTGCATGGAAACCTTCTGACATGCCAGGTGTACCGAGAGAACTTGTTGAGCACACTCTCAATATTGATCTGAAGTATAAGCCGGCCAGGCAGTTTCTTTGACGGTTCAACAAAGAGACGCGGAAAGCTATTGGAGAGGAAGTCGCCCGGCTCTTAGCAGCTGGGTTTATTGTTGAAGTTTTTCACCCGGAGTGGTTGGCTAACCCGGTGCTCGTGCTCAAGAAGAACGGCACCTGGCGGATGTGTCTGGATTACACGAACTTAAATAAGGCTTGTCCGGCTGATCCCTTTGCTCTCCCCCGTATTGATCAAATCATTGATGCTACGACGGGTTGTGAGTGTTTGAGCTTTTTGGATGCTTACTCTGGTTATCATCAGATCAAGATGGCAGTTAAGGACCAGGAGAAGACGGCTTTCATCACTCCGTTTGGAGCCTTCTGTTATGTATGTATGCCATTTGGGCTCAAGAGTGCTCAGGCGACTTATCAGCGATGTGTACAGAACTGTCTCCATGATCAAATTGGGCGCAATGTTCATGCTTATGTAGATGATATCGTGGTGAAGTCCAGAGAGAAGGAAACCTTGATATCTGACCTGAAAGAGACCTTTGATAATCTCCGGGTTTATAAAATGATGCTTAACCCGGAAAAGTGTGTATTTGGTGTACCTGCAGGCAAGCTCTTGGGTTTCTTGGTTTCAAACAGAGGCATTGAAGCTAATCCGGAGAAGATCAAGGCAATTACCTCTCTGGCTAAACCGGCGTGCATCAATGATGTTCAGTGACTAGCGGGTCGTGTTGCTGCTTTAAGCCGGTTCATAAGCCGGTTAGGTGAGAAGGCCCTACCGCTATATCAGATGATTAAGAAAACAGACACCTTTATCTGGAGTGATGCTACTAATACGGCCTTTTAAGATTTAAAGAGACAGTTGTCTGAGCCACCGGTCCTTGTGGCTCTCATTGATAAAAAGCCGTTGCTGTTATATGTGGCTGCTAACTCACGAGCCGTCATTGTCGCCATCGTGGTGGAGCGTAAGGAGGCAGGCAAGGAGCATCCAGTTCAACGGCCGGTTTACTACATCAGTGAGGTGCTCATTGAGTCTAAGCAAAGATATCCACATTGGCAGAAACTTGTTTACGGAGTGTTCATGGCAAACCGGAAGCTGAAGCAGTACTTCCAAAGTCATCCTATAACGGTGGTAAGTTCCGCCCCTTTGGAGACATCATTCAGAACAGGGAGGCCACAGGACGAATTGCCAAGTGGGCTATTGAGCTTGGGCCCTATGGTTTCAAGTATATGCCACGTACTGCTATTAAATCTCAAGCCTTGGTGGACTTTATCAATGATTGGACAGAGTTGCAGGCACCTGAGGAGAAGCCAGATAACACATATTGGACTATTCACTTTGATGGGTCCAGGCAGTTAGAAGGCTCAGGGGCTGGAGTTGTTTTAACTTCCCCTCGAGGTGACAAATTTCGTTATGTGCTCCGGCTTATGTTTCCCTGTACCAACAATGCAGCTGAGTACGAGGCCTTGCTCCATGGTCTCCGGATGGCCAAAGAGATGAATTTGAGCCAGGTAAGATGCTTGGGCGACTCAGATCTCATGGCTCAACAGGTGTCAGGCAAGTGGGACTACAAGGATCCCCTTATGGCGGCTTACGTCGTGAAGTAGATGCTGTGGCTGGGCACTTCAAAGGTTATCAAGTAGAGCACATTGATCGAAGGAAGAATGAGGCGGATGATGCGTTAAGCCGGTTGGGATCTCAGCGTAAGCCGGTGCCGCCTAATACCTTTCTCGATGTTTTGCATAATCCTTCTGTCAAGGTACCTACAGAGGAAGAACTAGCAGTGCCAGACCCGGAGGCACAGCTGGTGGCTACCCTTCACGTCATCCCGGATTGGACAGTGCCATATTTGGCCTGCATGACTCGGGGAGAGTTGCCCGAGGATGAGACCTTGGCGAGACAAATGATTAGGCGGTCCAAGTCTATGACGATTGTTAATGGCGAGTTAGATCACCGCAGTGTCACGGGGGCATCTCAACGTTGTGTGTCGCCTACGGAGGGTCAAGAGATACTTCATGAGATCCATGAAGGAGATTGTGGTCATCATGCCAGCTCAAAATCTCTTGTGGCCGAGGCTTTTCGTCATGGTCTCTATTGGCTGACAGCTCATGCTGATGCAGAGAATCTAGTCAGCAAATGTGACGGATGTCAAAAATTCTCACGACGAGCTCATGTGTCGGCTCAAGAGTTGAGGATGATTCCAATTATTTGGCCGTTTGCAGTCTGGGGGCTTGACATGGTTGGACCTTTCAAGAGGTCTAAGGATAAAAAGACACACCTCCTGGTGGCAATGGATAAGTTTACAAAGTGGGTTGAGGCAGAGCCGGTCAGTAAGTGTGATGTAGCCACCGCGGTTCAATTCATCAAAAAGGTGATCTTTCGTTTTGGTTTTCCACACAGCATCATAACTGATAATGGCACTAATCTCTCCAAGGGTGCCATGGAAGAGTTCTGTCAATGAGAACATATCCGGCTTGATGTTTCGGCTATTGCTCATCCTCAATCCAATTGTGTCAGGGGCGATGCTGATTCTCGCCAACACCTATGGGGACAGGGCCCCTTTTCGGTTCGGTGGGGGGCGGAGAGCGCACAAAGAGCGGATCGAGGCAGTGCACGCGGGCGATTTTACCCAGCTTCGGGCCGCACGGATGCGTAAAACCCTACTGCTGCTTGTTTGTGTATATTGGATTCTTGCTCAGGAGCGATGGACGCTACCAGACTGAGCTTGAGAGTGTTCCTGGTGTTGAACGAGCCGAACTGCTCGAGCCTCTGAATTCTCCGAACCTCCCCCTACGTTGCGCTTGGGCCTCCTTTTATACTCTCAAGGGGTCACCGAGACAAGAAGGGTAAAAATGGAAAAGGATGCGGTAGGTGCAGCTACCGCTACTGTGGATACAGTGCGCCCTACCTAACTCTGACGGCAGGGGACAAAGGCATTAAATGCCTGTCTGAGTCTCCTAAACAGTGCAAAAGGTGACCGTTAGGAGTGCCACCGTTTGCCACGATGGGCTTCTCTTCATCTCCGTTTGCCACCACGTACCCCTAGCTGCACGGCCACCTGCCACGTGCGCTCTAGGAGAGTCCCAGAGCGACACGTTAGCAGGTGAGCTAGAGCGCGGGCACAAAGTGGGGGTTTCCCGTGGCAAGCTCCTTGCCGCGGCCGTCGTCTTGTCGCGTCTGGAAGCTTGTCGCTCGCCGGTTCTTGCCAGGACGCAGGGCGCGTCGCGGCAAGCTTTCTTGGTATGTCTTGAGTGGCCTTCCCGGCAAGCTCCTCTTGCCGGGGTCTCGTCTCTTCCCGGCAAGCTCCTCTTGCCGGGGCCTTGGTTGGCCTTCCCGGCAAGCTCCTCTTGCCGGGGCTTTGATTTGAATACTTTGTTCTTGAATGGTCTTCAAGGGAACCACGGAGGGTCCTAGCGGTAACCCGGCAAGCCTTGCCGCGGGGCGCTGCAACTGCCCGTGCACGAGTTCGGGGTAATAGGGTACCCCTACTCTAGTACACCGACAGGAGCCCCCGGGCCTGGGCCATACACGGTGTCGAGCGCTGTTGGGCCAGGCCCAAAACAGTGCACGGGCATGCGCGGCCTAGGTCACGCCGAATCTAACTCTGCTCCCACCGCGCACGCCCAGAACAGCACGCGTCAAACGCAGCATCGTGGGAGAGATCGTGGGTGGCGTGCGTGGGGCTAAGCCCCCCGAGCATGCGTCAGGCCACGATGATGGGGACGATTCACGCCCTCCTCCTTAAACGGAGGTAGGTGTGAGGGCGTGGTGCATTTACTGGACGGGGCCGGTGCGCAGTTTTCGGGACGTCCACTCCCCGCGTTCACGGGGCGGAGCGATGCCGCCTCATCTGTCGCCTTAGTTCTGCATCCCCGCCACGCGGCTCCCATGCGCTTGAGGTCACGGACGGTGGATTGGGAAACTGGGCCGTCGCGAGCGGGTTGGCCCCGACTCCCTGCCCTTCCCGTGCCTTGATTCGCTGAGCGAGGCGGCCGAGCCCCCACCTCGCTCCTTTATAAAGAGCGGGATGGGAGCATGGAAACCCGCACTCTCTCATCTTCTCCTTTCTTCAGCTTCTGCTCCCCTTTCTCTCATCTGCCATGGAGAAAGGGAACCCAGGCCCTTCATCGGTGGCGGCGAGGGTCGCCGCCAGACAGCGCCTCTCTCCCTCTTCTGCGCCTGTGGTGGCAGAGCCAGTCTTGAGGGGAAGAGGAAGGGGACGAGGTCGCGGACGAGGTCGAGGACGAGGTCGAGGCGCTCGGGGAAGAGGCGGACGGGGCGGCGCGTCAGCTTCACCTCCGCCGGCGGCTCTTCCCCCCACGGCGGTCCATATAGGGGACGACCCTTGCGAGTTCTTCGTCAGGCTGCGCCGGGCGCCTCGTCGTCGCCTCCGGCTTCCAGCCCCGTTTGCGCGCGCGATGGAAGTGGAGCCGCCCGAGACGCTGAGATTGCACATGAGGGGCTGTGGGATCAGCGGCACGCGAGTCCGTGTTGCATTCCCAGCCCCTAATGTGATGTATCTTGATCGAGGGTGGAAGACGTTCGCCCGCATCCACAGCTTGACGGAGGGGTTTACCCTCCATTTTAAGTTGATGGAGGGCGATCTCCTCTCCGTCAAGGCCTTCGGGTGCTTCGGCACTCGGGCGAAGTGCTGCGTGGATAGCTCCTCCGACAGCGAAGGCTCCTCCTCGAGCGAGAGCGACGAGGAGGGGAGCGACAGCGACGATGAGGGTAGCGGGCGGCGGAGTAGCGGGTCCGACTAGGCGTCGGGCGCCGCCTTGCGCGGCACCGGCGACTCCATCATCCGCGTCGCCGGCTCCTTGAACTCCCCGGGGTCGTCTCCTTGGGCGGCTGGCGTAGGGAGGCTGCGGAAGGGGAAGAGGGCAGGCGACAAGGCCGTCAAGCTAGAGTACGAGGGCGTGGTGCCCTCGACAGCGTGCTGATGTCCCGCCGCCCCGTCTTCGAGCTCCGCTTCCAGCGTCGCCGTCGCCATCCAGCCTTTGGACGGCCCCCGGGATGTTCCCTTGGTGTCTTCTGGCACCCGTAGCTCGCCTAGGCACTCCTTTTGCCCTTTTCGCCTCCTTGACCTGCCTCCTGAAAAGGGGGACAGGAAAGGGATCACGGGCATCTTATCTTTTTAATTTGTAAGCCTTCGGGCCTTAGCTGTATCTAAAATCTGTAATCCTCTCTTTCATGTTTTTCATCCTCTATGGACTGTACCTGAGTGGGATTTTTTTTAATGAAAGGGGATGCTTGCCGGGTTATTTGTCTCGCGAGTTAAACCCACGCCAAGGAGCAAATCCTTGGTATCCCTCGGACAGACATTTCATCTCCCGGCAACAGACCTTGCCGCCTTCCCACGTCGCTCGACCTTTCTCACGCTTTTGACGGAGGCAGGAACGAGGTGGGTGCGGTCTCCTCGCTTCATCCCCTTGCTGCCGCGACTACGACCAAACTTGGCCCCGAGAACGAGCCCCAGGGCCTAGAGTCGAGGGAGCACGGAAGAAATGTGGTTTCGCATTCCCCAGTCCATAAGAGGATGCATGATGAGGGATGAAAGACTTATCTGATAGCGCAGCCTCGGCAACTCTGGTTTGCCATGGATGATTCTTGGCACTCACAGCCCCCGGCGATACTGGCTTGTCGGGAAGGCTCTTATCTTCAGCAGAGAACTTTGTCGTTCTCGATGCCGGCTTCCGGCAAGCTGATTGCTAGGAAGGCTTTTATCTTCAGCAGAGAACTTTGACGTTCTCGATGCTGGCTTCCAGCAAGCTGATTGCCAGGAAGGCTTTTATCTTCAGCAGAGAACTTTGACGTTCTCGATGCCGGCTTCCGGCAAGCTGGTTGCCAGGAAGGCTTTTATCTTCAGCAGAGAACTTTGACGTTCTCGATGCCGGCTTCCGGCAAGCTAGTTGCCAGGAAGGCTTTTATCTTCAGCAAAGAACTTTGACATTCTCGATGCCGGCTTCCGGCAAGCTGGTTGCCAGGAAGGCTTTTATCTTCAGCAGAGAACTTTGACGTTCTCGATGCCGGCCTCCGGCAAGCT
>NC_041381.1:490800677-490813707 GCF_002162155.2 Triticum dicoccoides | reverse complement strand
GATGCCGGCTTCCGGCAAGCTGATTGCTAGGAAGGCTTTTATCTTCAGCAGAGAACTTTGACGTTCTCGATGCCGGCTTCCGGCAAGCTGGTTGCTAGGAAGACTTTTATCTTCAGCAGAGAACTTTGACGTTCTCGATGCCGGCTTCCGGCAAGCTGGTTGCCAGGAAGGCTTTTATCTTCAGCAGAGAACTTTGACGTTCTCGATGCCGGCTTCCGGCAAACTGGTTGCCAGGAAGGCTTTTGGCGAAGAACTTCGTTGTTCTTGACACCGGCTCCCGGCAAGATCGT
Source organism: Triticum dicoccoides (assembly GCF_002162155.2). Classification (NCBI taxonomy): domain Eukaryota; kingdom Viridiplantae; phylum Streptophyta; class Magnoliopsida; order Poales; family Poaceae; genus Triticum; species Triticum dicoccoides. The sequence continues at coordinate 490,813,417 of NC_041381.1, read as the reverse complement.
TGCCGGAAAGGCTTATGGCAAAGAACTTCGTTGTTCTTGACACCGGCTCCCGGCAAGATCGTTGCCGGGAAGGCTTATGGCGAAGAACTTCGTTGTTCTTGACACCGGCTCCCGGCAAGATCGTTGCCAGAAAGGCTTATGGCAAAGAACTTCGTCGTTCTTGACGCCGAAAAGATTGGCCCTAAGGGCGTTGCCAGCCCCCGGGCCATAACTGCGTTCAAACATAGCAAGTGATTAGCATCCGAAGTGCACTCAACTTGCTTGCGAATTTCGACTTTTGCTGCATATTCCCTATGCCTGCTGGAATGCTTTCCGGTGTGTACGATCCAGCCAGCAGCGCTTGAGGGAACGGGCCCTTAGCGGCTATTCGGGAACAACGCCTCCCGGAAAGGTTTACCTTCTTGGTTCTAGCGCAACCGCACAAGTTGCCGAGCGGACTCGAGGCAATCATGGAGCGCAACTAGCCCCGAGAAGGCTCCTCGGCATACAGGTCTATGCAGAAATCTCAAATAAATAGCGCATGCTATCTTCCTGTTCAACCCCTCTTTGTACGTCCACCCTACGCTTTCTACGGAAACTTGCCGGTGCAGGCACCCTTGCCGCGAGCGCCGAGTGCAGAACTTCAGCAGCCTGCTGGCGGGGTCGCTACCGACAAGTAATCTTGTCGCAACTAGTTGCAGCTCGCTTAAGTTGTTGAGCAGACTCGAAACAAAGTAAGGGCGCTAGCAGCTCACTTAAGTTGCTGAGCGGACTCGAAGCAAAGTAAGGGCGCTAGCAGCTCACTTAAGTTGTTGAGCGGACTCGAAACAAAGTAAGGGCGCGACTAGCTACGAGTTGATTCCTCCGCGCACAGGTTTTTCGTACAAAGAACAAGATCTCCGAGGCGTATAACCTTATATAGAAAGGAAATATCTAAAGTTTTGCATGACTTAGCTTTTTCTGTTGCCGCACTGGTGTTGTTCTTTTGCTCGCCCGCTCCTTGGGAGCCATGACGATGAAGATTTAGCTTGCGTGCACGCCGGATCGGGTTCGCACAATCTCGACGCCCTCTACCTGGCGCGCCAGAGATGTCGGGGGGGATGATGATTCCCGCCAACACCTATGGGGACAGGGCCCCTTTTCGGTTCGGTGGGGGGCGGAGAGCGCACAAAGAGCGGATCGAGGCAGTGCACGCGGGCGATTTTACCCAGCTTCAGGCCGCACGGATGCGTAAAACCCTACTGCTGCTTGTTTGTGTATATTGGATTCTTGCTCAGGAGCGATGGACGCTGCCAGACTAAGCTTGAGAGTGTTCCTGGTGTTGAACGAGCCGAACTGCTCGAGCCTCTGAATTCTCTGAACCTCCCCCTACGTTGCGCTTGGGCCTCCTTTTATACTCTCAAGGGTTCACCGACAGGGGCAACGTAGACAAGAAGGGTAAAAATGGAAAAGGATGCGGTAGGTGCAGCTACCGCTACTGTGGATACAGTGCGCCCTACCTAACTCTGACGGCAGGGGACAAAGGCATTAAATGCCTGTCTGAGTCTCCTAAACAGTGCAAAAGGTGACCGTTAGGAGTGCCACCGTTTGCCACGATGGGCTTCTCTTCATCTCCGTTTGCCACCACGTACCCCTAGCTGCATGGCCTCCCGCCACGTGCGCTCTGGGAGAGTCCCAGAGCGACACGTTAGCAGGTGAGCTGGAGCGCGGGCACGAAGTGGGGGTTTCCCGAGGCAAGCTCCTTGCCGCGGCCATCGTCTTGTCGCATCTGGAAGCTTGTCGCTCGCCGGTTCTTGCCGGGACGCAGGGCGCGTCGCGGCAAGCTTTCTTGGTATGTCTTGAGTGGCCTTCCCGGCAAGCTCCTCTTGCCGGGGTCTCGTCTCTTCCTGGCAAGCTCCTCTTGCCGGGGCCTTGGTTGGCCTTCCCGGCAAGCTCCTCTTGCCGGGGCTTTGATTTGAATACTTTGTTCTTGAATGGTCTTCAAGGGAACCACGGAGGGTCCTGGCGGTAACCCGGCAAGCCTTGCCGCGGGGCGCTGCAACTGCCCGTGCACGAGTTCGGGGTAATAGGGTACCCCTACTCTAGTACACCGACAAATTGTCAAGTAGAAAGAGCTAATCAGGAGATCCTGAAGGGTATCAAACCACGGCTCTTGGTCCCCTTATAGCGGACTCTGGGTTGTTAGGTGGAGGAGTTACCCTCTGTACTGTGGAGCATCAACACTGCACCTAACAGATCCACGGGTTACACACCTTTTTTCATAGTCCATGGAGCAGAGGCAGTCCTGCCAAGTGACATCCGGCATGACTCACCCGCCGTGGCGGCTTACGTTGAGGCTGATAACGAAAAAGCTCATCGGGATGAACTTGACTTGTTGGATGAGGAGCGAGACTTGGCAATAGCCCGCTCAGCGATTTACCAGCAAGACCTTCGTCGCTATCACAGCCGTCGGGTTAGAAGCAGAACCTTTCAGGAAGGCGACTTAGTGCTCCGGCTCATCCAGGATCAGTCTGATATGCACAAGTTATCCCCTCCATGGGAAGGACCCTTTGTGGTCAGCAAGAATCTGAACAACGGGTCATACTACCTCATCGATGTTCGAGAGCACAAAGACTCACGTAAGTCGGAGGAGGAGACCCGCCGGCCGTGGAATATGCCCATCTTCGTCCTTACTATACTTGAGCCACCGGCTCTCAAGATGTATATATTTTGACGATATATATATTATATAAAGCAATAAAGCAGGACCTCTGTCCTTTTTTACCCTCAAAGGTCTATATGTCTTTTTTATCAGATGGTGGAAACAACCAATAGGGAGCGGATCATATCTGAATCCGGCTTTCCTTTTGGTCCGGCTTTCCTTTTGGTCTGGCTTATGATCATATCTGAATCTAGCCATGATCACTTGGGGGCTTCATGTTCAAACATAGGTCGTATTCGAACCAAAGAGAACATAGATGTTGATACTCACTTGATCGGCATACTGCCAAACCCACTTGGGGTCTTCTTGATCATATTTGAATCATAGCTTAACCCCTTTGGGTCTGACGTGGATCGTATTCGAATCAGCGTCATTAAACAACTCTTATGGTCATTTGGGGGCTTCCTGTTCAAACATCGGTCATATTCGAACCAAAGAGAACATAGCTATCGATACCCACTTGATCGGCATCGCCAAAGCCACTTGGGGGCTATATGATCGTATCCGAATCTTAGCTTATCCCCTTTGGAATGGTTTACTGATCGTATTCGAATTAGAAGCCTTTGAATATTGTTTGTTATCCATTATATTTCATAAGCATAATTATTTGACTATCTTGAGACCTTCTTGAAATCACTATGAGATGGTTTTTTGTTCTTCCAGCTTAATATTAATCACCCCAGGTTATTAGGTGATAGGTGAACATTATATGTTCCAACCTTCAGGAGTTGAATTTACCCGCATGGTGTAAATCATATAAGCAGGCGAGATCATCAAAAGGATCGCAGGTATACTATTGTGATTATGTTTAACAATTATAATCGTAGCCTGGCCTTTCTATGATGTGTTGGTTCGCACTCTGGGTTATCAATACCTTATGTTACCCCCGATGTGATAAACCGCCAAGGGAATTTTGCTTGTTTTATATGCAGGATAAGGCAAGCAAATGTAACATCACGGAAATGAAAAATCAACATAAGCTGGAAATATATAGTGATGGCGGCTTACGAAAGTATTAAGCGCCATAAACATGCGCGAAGGCATGACAAAATTGAGAGGTTGTTTCTACCCTATTACAAGACTCCCCGAGTCTGAATAATGAAGCATTGTTTTGCAAAGTCATAAAACGCCTGGCGGTTCACTCCTCTGGTGGGCTTGAAGATTCCGGGTTATCCTTCTCCGCCTCTCCGTCGGCTGCTTTGTCCTGGAAGGTTGACGAGGCCCAGTCAATGCCACTCAAGGCTTCAAACTCGGCTTCATCATCTATTAAACCAGCTGGATCCACTTCAGGGGCAAAGGTATGCTTACGAGTTGGAGGGATTAGGCTGACTTCATCATAGGGAGGTGTTGGGATTCTCCGATTCTCGCTGTCATAGCCCGGCTGATACTTGGTAAGATCAGTATCGTTCCCGATAAGAGTAGCCACGGGGCGTATATCTTTGACACAGGCGGTGAAGTCATGTTCATCAAATACGATCCCATCTTCTTTAAGACTGGGGTATCCAAGAGCGAGGTCGGCCGGGTCTAGTTCCGGAATCCATGCTTTAGCCCGGCTCAATGCAGCTACGGCCCCGGCTCTTGCGGACGCCCGCCTTAGATCTTGGACCCATTGAGGTAGTGAAGCAAGCCGTTTAAGCATGTCTTGCAGGAGGTAAGGAACGTCATCTGATAAAGCTACAATGGCCAGAGCACGTTGTGACCTGGTGTAGAGCTGCTCCACAAGAGTATAAACCGCCTTCAGCTTGATCAACATGTTCTGCTTGAGATTTGTGCTCCTAGGGCCTGCATTATTAAACATAAGGTGAGCTGGCGTTTACAATTGAAGTAATCATTGAAAGGAGGTTTGCAAGGTTTAAAGTTTATATGAGTAACTTACCAAAGATTGTTGAGACCATTTGAGATATCTGGCGCTTTAAGCCGGACAGCTCCATTGTTGCTTCTGCAAGCAATGCCTCTGCCGTCTCGGTCTGGGTCACCAGTGAAGCTTTTTCATCAGCCCAGATTTTCTTCTCCGCCTCAAAGTTCTTCTTCAATTTTTCTTGCTCACAGACACTGAATTTGAATTTGGAGTTGGCCTTTTGAATTTCAAGTTCTTGAGCTGCCAGGAGCTTCTTCAGATCAGAAGTTTCCGACTCAAATTGACTTATGGTGGCCTGCATTAATGTCGGGTTATAATCAGAATTATGGTAATATAACATTAAGTCCCAAGCACTTTGCAAGCAAAGATACTTGACACTTGGGGGCTAATGTATGCTGAAGAATTTTCCCTTACAATGCCGGATCATGGAAATTAAGTCTCAAGCACTTTCCAAGCAAAGATGCTTGACACTTGGGGGCTAATGTGTATCGCAAGTTTAAAGTATCATGTTACAACCGGGTTAAATATCTTCTTTCTAAACTGGACACAGCAGTGCTAAGTAGTTTTCTAAGTCTACAGGATTTTTATTCATAAGCAATAGACTTGGGGGCTGATATAGTAAGTATGATTTGGAAAAGTAGCATCAATCATACCTCAGATTTTTGCTGTATTTGCTTCACCATGTCAATTTCCAGGTCACGGCTGCTATGTACTTGATTGAGATAGTCAGAGACTATATCTCCAATACTTAAATGAGTATAGTCAGCAATGTCTAGCTTGGCCTTTCGGCGTTCCAGAAGTTCCTCCTTAGCAGAGCACTTGGCAAGGACAGTGGGTCGCCCTGGCTCAACAAAGTGAGTCTTCAGAATCTCAATGTCCGGATCAATTGTCTTGGCCGGGCTAGGAGCTTCCAGGTTATCAGAGATGTTGAGAGTATTTTTGGCGGGTGGATCAGAGGTTAGTGCTGGAATGTCATAGGCTGGTTTAGGCGGCGGCTGATGGGTAGAACTATCAGGAGCAGTCGTGCCAAGCTCCGTTTCAGCCACGACCGGGTCTCGGGATGGCTTACTCTTTTTTGCCCTCTTACTAGGCTTCACTTGCACATTGTGGACAAAGGCGGAAGGATGAGTATAAAAGCATGGGTAAGGTAAAGCATGAGGTAAACAAAAATAAGTTACCCAGGGGCAGTTTTGAAAGCCGGCATGATAGATTGCATAGACTCGCCGGAGGAAGGAGAGGTATCCTGATAATTGGAGTCAGATGAATTGAGAGGTTGGCGAAATAAACCTGCCAAAGGTAAAAAAGAATGTAAATCGGAGATAACCTCAGTCCGACGCTTCCTAATTATGTCAGGTAAGCCGGAGGAGAGCTCTACATCTTTGTTGTTCCGGGTCTGCCTCCGGCTTTCAAATTGTTGTTGCTTCAAAAGAAATTGAGGATCTTGATAAGCTAGAGGATGTGAAAATCTTACTTTCCGGGTCACCCTTCAGATCTTTTGCTTTGGCAAAGGCTGTGAGTCGGAGGAGATTATAGTTACCTCTTCGTCAATTGCTTGGTTGTTCCCCGTATCCTCCTAAAAGGATAGAATGTCAATAAAATAATGACAAAAGAGTCAGGAGAGTTAAGAATTACCTCTTCTTCATCATCATAACTGTCATCCAATTTGAATAAATCTGAAGCGCTTGGCTTCTTCTTCCTTGAAGTTCCTGTTTTGGCGGCTTTCCTTTCGGCTCTTTTTTCTGCTCTAGCTTGTTTGGCCGCCTCATGGTCATATTTGACCTTCCAGAAGTTGCCATCGGCTGTGAAAAATGATAAGGGGCTATGAGTAAAAGCAAGATGTAATATAGTAAAGAGTATTCATTGAGGTTGGTGACTCACAGCAGGGGCCGGGTTCTTCTTGCAGAAGGGAAGTAAGCCAAAGGAATTACTAATCATCGTGTCTTCTTTCAATAACGATTGGATCATGGCCTCCACCACATCTTCTGGTAAGTCATCGGGGCTATGACGCAGTGGGTCATCCTTCTCGCCGGAGTAAGTGCACATTAAGCCGGGGCGGTGGCTTAACGGAAGCACTCGCCAAGTAACCCAGACTCGGACCAGGTCGATGCCGTCTAAGCCATTTCCCAAAAGAGCTTTGATTTTTCTAATGGTGGGAGCAGGTGGTAGACGTTCAACAGTAGTCAGTTTATCCAGCAGCGGGTGGTTGGACTCAAGGCGCAGGGCGCGGAAGCCGGGCAGAGGATTTTCCTCAGCCGGAGAAGTGTCCTAACAGTAGAACCACGTCTGATTCCAATCCTTTGGGTGACTCGGCAGTTCAGCATAAGGAAAGAGGCAGTCTCTCCGCCGCTGAATCGAGATGCCACTGAGTTCAAGACTGGGCCCATTGGCACGTTCATTCTGTCGGTTTAAATAGAATAGCGCTCTGAATAAAAGTATATGGGATCTTCTCCAAGGTACACCTCGCAGAAGACTTGGAAGTTGCAAATGTTTGACACAGAATTGGGCCCGATGTCTTGAGGTCTGAGGTCAAAGAAATGCAAAACATCCCTGAAGAATTTTGAACCGGGTGGAGCGAAGCCCCGGTTCATGTGATTAGTAAACATGATTACCTTCCCCTTTTTGGGTTGAGGCTTCTCCTCTGACGGGTTAGGAGCACGATAAGACATGACCTCCTTCGTTTTGGGCAGATGGCCGGATTTCACAAAATCTGACAAAGTGTTCTCTGTAACAGTGGATTTGACCCAGTTGCAGGTCACGGGAGCTTTGGGAGCCTTGGGTGCCATTACGTAAATTGAAGTGTAAGACAAAATAAGAGGTTCTGGTTCAGAGTTAACCCGGAGGAAAACATTTTAAGTTTATTCAAGATGGCGGCTTAAGAAGGGGCCTAATGATATATGGGTAACCATGTAGTGATATTTAAGCCGCTACAGGTATCAAAGGCAGTTAAATTTTCTTAAGTCGTGAGGACAGAGGTTGTTTTGCGTTTAAAGGTGGAACAAACAGGTTTCACAAGTTGCGACTATTATTTTGGATCAAACGGATGTTCTGAAAAGAAAATTTTCTAGACCTAGGACTGGCACAGATGAAGCTCAAGGGTTCGAACGGGGCCTCTATGCGACGAAAAGGGGGTTTGTTTGCATTCGAAATGGGTGTGAAATAGCTACCGCATCAGTTTTATATCATCTTAAAGATCAAGAACGGATGTGGTGATGAAATCTATGAGGGGTTCCTGACGAACAACGAAGAGCACCAAGGAACTCAAAGGTCCTAATGCAGATCTAAGGAACAAGAAGGAGGAAACTTACAGATGTAGAGTTGCTGCGGAGGTTCGTCGTGTTTTTCTGGTCAAATCAGGTTGATGTAGCGGCCTGAGTTGGCGAGGACGAGGAGATCTGTGATGGCGGCGGCGGCGGAGCTCGAGCGGCAGAGGGAGAAAGCGAGAGGAAGAAGACGAATGACTGAGGGAGAAAATGAAGAAGACCTAGGTCAAGCCTATTTATAGGGAAGGGCCGACCAGGATGGTGCGAGAAACGAGGAGATTGGATATTATTATCCAGCGACCCGACGCCTCGGGTTTCGGGACAATCAGTAAAGGCAAAGATCCATTAAAGATATAGCAGGATAAAATAAGGATTTAATTGGAGATGACGTCACAGCGGGTTAATGTGGATCCAGAAGATGACATCATGGCAGGTTAAAAACCTTTGCACAGGCAGAAGGCTGAAGGTTTATTTCTTAAGGTATTTTAAGATTGACATGAGCCGGTTCAACTCAATCTGGGGCCTAATGTTGGGGATATAACTATTTGTGTAAGCCGCCCAGGAGGGGTCGGGTTACGCAAAGAAGACTCATCAGAAAAAGCCCAAGACCAAGCATGAAGATGGCGGTTCAATAAAGGGTCTAAGGCCCACCAGCGACTTGAGATCCATCATAGTAAACCGCCATAATGGCATGACTTGTATCGTAAGGTAGACTTAACTAGTACCGAGCCGGACACTATTTATGAGTCGGCCGGGACTCTATAAGCCGCAGGGCGCCAACCCGTGTATATAAGGGGGCAACCCGCTAGTGGCTGAGGGTAAGAAACAACTCATCGAGAACCGGGCATAGAGTATCTCGCTCCCTGGTCATCGAAACATCAAGCAATACCAACCCAACTAGACATAGGCCTTACCTTCATCGTAAGGAGCCGAACTAGTATAAACCTCTCGTGTCTCTTGTCCTAATAACCCCTTCAAGCTTCCTAGTTGCAATGGCTCCACGATTAAGTCCTTTCGCTAGGACATCTGACGTGACAAATCCACGACAGAAGGCAAGATATTTGTTGCTAAGAATGGATCCTTTTTATAGAAGGAGTTTCTCTCGAAAGAAGTGAGTGGGAGGAAAGTAGAACTTGATGAGGTAATTGTACCTTCTCCCAAATTTGAAAGTAGTTTATCACAAAAATCAGTTCCAGTGATTCCTGCACCAATTAGTGAGGAAGCTAATGATGATGATCATGAAACTTCAGATCAAGTTACTACAGAACCTCGTAGGTCTTCCAGAGTACGGTCCACACCAAAGTGGTACGGTAATCCTGTTCTGGAAGTCATGTTACTAGACCATGATGAACCTATGAACTATGAGGAAGCGATGATGAGCCCAGATTCCGTGAAATGGCTTGAAGCCATGAAATCTGAGATGGGGTCCATGTATGAGAACAAAGTGTGGACTTTGGTGGATTTGCCCGATGATCAGCAAGCCATAGAAAATAAATGGATCTTCAAGAAGAAGACTGATGCTGACGGTAATGTTACTGTCTACAAAGCTCGACTTGTTGTGAAAGGTTTTCGACAAGTTCAAGGAGTTGACTACGATGAGACTTTCTCACCCGTAGCGATGCTTAAGTCTATCCGAATCATGTTAGCAATTGCCGAATTTTATGATTATGAAATTTGGCAGATGGGTGTCAAAACTGCATTCCTGAGTGGATTTCTGGAAGAAGAGTTGTATATGATGCAACCAGAAGGTTTTGTCAATCCAAAGGGTGCTAACAAAGTGTGCAAGCTCCAATGATCCATTTATGGACTGGTGCAAGCCTCTCAGAGTTGGAATAAAGGCTTTGATAGTGTGATCAAAGCATATGGTTTTATACATACTTTTGGAGAAGCCTGTATTTACAAGAAAGTGAGTGGGAGCTCTATAGCATTTCTAATATTATATGTAGATGACATATTGTTGATTGGAAATTATATAGAATTTATGGATAGCATAAAGGGATACTTGAATAAGATTTTTTGAATGAAAGACCTCGGTGAAGCTGCTTACATATTGGGCATCAAGATCTATAGAGATAGATCAAGACACTTAATTGGACTTTCACAAAGCACATACCTTGATAAAGTTTTGAAGAAGTTCAAAATGGATCAGTCAAAGAAAGGGTTCTTGCATGTGTTACAAGGTGTGAAGTTGAGTCAAACTCAATGTCCGACCACTGTAGAAGATAGAGAGAAAATGAAAGTCATTCCGTATGCTTCAGCCATAGGTTCTATCATGTATGCAATGTTGTGTACCAGGCCTGATGTGTGCCTTGCTATAAGTATAGCAGGGAGGTACCAAAGTAATCCCGGAGTGGAACACTGGACAATAGTCAAGAACATCTTGAAATACCTGAAAATGACTAAGGATATGTTTCTCGTTTATGGAGGTGACAAAGAGCTCGTCGTAAACGGTTACGTCAATGCAAGCTTTGACACTGATCTGGATGACTCTAAGTCACAATCCGGATACATATTTTTATTGAATGGTGGAGCTGTCAGTTGGTGTGTCCAAGCAAAGCGTCATGGCAGGATCTACGTGTGAAGCGAAGTACATAGCTGCTTCGGAAGCAGCAAATGAAGGAGTCTGGATGAATGAGTTCATATCCAATCTAGGTGTCATACCTAGTGCATCGGGTCCAATGAAAATCTTTTGTGACAATACTGGTGCAATTGCGTTGGCAAAGGAATCCAGATTTCACAAGAGAACCAAGCACATCAAGAGAATCTTCAATTCCATCTGGCATCAAGTGTCAAAGGGAGACATAGGATTTGCAAGATACATACAGATCTGAATGTTGCAGACCCATTGACTAAGCCTCTTCCACGAGCAAAACATGATCAGCACCAAAACTCCATGGGTGTTAGAATCATTACTTTGTAATCTAGATTATTGACTCTAGTGCAAGTGGGAGACTGAAGGAAATATGCCCTAGAGGCAATAATAAAGTTATTATTTATTTCCTTATTTCATGATAAATGTTTATTATTCATGCCAGAATTGTATTAACCAGAAACTTAGTACATGTGTGAATAGATAGACAAAACATAGTGTCCCTAGTATGCCTATACTTGACTAGCTTGTTAATCAAAGATGGTTATGTTTCCTAACCATAGACATGTTGTCATTTGATGAACGGGATCACATCATTAGGAGAATGATGTGATGGACATGACCCATCCGTTAGCTTAGCATTATGATTGTTACAGTTTCATTGTTACTGCTTTCTTCATGACTTATACATGTTCCTCACACTATGAGATTATGCAACTCCCAAATACCGAAGGAACACCTTGTGTGCTATCAAACGTCACAACGTAAATGGGTGATTATAAAGATGCTATGTAGGTGTATCTGAAGGTGTTTGTTGGGTTGGCATAGATCAAGATTAGGATTTGTCACTCCGTGTATCGGAGAGGTATCTCTGGGCCCTCTCGATAATGATCATCACTAGAAGCCTTGCAAGCAATGTGACTAATGAGTTAGTTGCAGGGTGAAGGATTACGAAACGAGTAAAGAGACTTGCCGGTAACCAGATTGAACTAGGTATGATGATACCGACGATCGAATCTCGGGCAAGTAACATACCGATGACAAAGGGAACAACGTATGTTGTTTTGCGGTTTGACCGATAAAGATCTTCATAGGATATGTAGGATACAATATGAGCATCTAGGTTCAGCTATTGGTTATTGATCGGAGATGTGTCTCGGTCATGTCTACATAGTTCTCGAACCTGTAGGGTCCGCACGCTTAATGTTCGATGATGATTTGTATTATGAGTTATGTGTTTTGATGACCGAAGTTTGTTCGGAGTCCCGGATGAGGTCATGGACGTGACGAGGAGTCTTGAAATGGTCGAGACATAAAGATTGATATATTGTACTATGTTATTCGGATACCGGAAGAGTTCGGAGTGGTTTCGGGTAAAAAGGAGTGCCAGAGGGGCTACTGGAAACCCCGGCAGAATTAATGGGCCCTCATAGGCCTTAGTGGAGAGAGAGGAGGGATGCAAAGGATGCCCCCCCTAGCAGTCCGAATTGGACAAGGGAAGGGGGGGCGACGCCCCCTTTCCTGCTCCCTCTCCCTCTCCTTCCTTCCCCCTCTCCTCCTTGTAGAGGAATCCTACTAGGACTAGTAGTCCTAGTAGGACTCCCTCTCCTTGGCGCGCCCCCTAGGGCCGGCCGGCCTCCCCCTCCCTCCTTTATATACAGGGTCAGGGGGCACCCTAGAACACACCAAGTCTTCTCTTAGCTGTATGCGGTGCCCCCCTCCACAGTTACACACCTCGGTCATATCGTCATAGTGCTTAGGCGAAGCCCTGTGCCAGTAACATCATCATCACCGTCACCACGTCATTGTGCTGACAGAACTCACCCTCGTCCTCAACTGGATCAAGAGCACGATCGACATCATCGAGCTGAACGTGTGCTGAACGCGGAGGTGTTGTACGTTCGGTACTTGGATCGGTTGGATCGCGAAGATGTTCGACTACATCAACTGCGTTACTAAAATCTTCCACTTTCGGTCTACGAGGGTGCATGGACACACTTTCCCCTCTCGTTGCTATGCATCTCCTAGCTAGATCTTGCGTGATCATAGAAAATTTTGATATTACTGCATTCCCCAACACCCTCGGCTTCTTATTTTTCCTCTTCCTCTTCTTCTTCCTCACTTTTACTGCTTTTTATTCATCTTTAAACTAAATGAAACCTAAACTAAACTATAAACTAAATGTAACCTAAAATAAACTAAATTAACCTAAACTAAACTAAACTAACCTAACCCAAACTAAGCTAAACTAAACAAACATAAACTAAATCTAAAAAACAGAAGAAGAAAAAACAACTCATCGGGAGCGGTGGGGGTGGGACGGGGCGGCCGGCGAAGAGGGTGGCGTGGGGC